>NW_007251435.1:474396-498872 GCF_000164805.1 Carlito syrichta | reverse complement strand
CGCGGGCCCATGGCAACGGCGGCTTAGGTGACGCCCGCGGGCGGGAACCGGGAGGGGGCGCCCGCGCCGCCCGGGCCCCTCCCGTCTCGGAGGGACCCCGGCACCCGCGCCGCCTCGGGGATCGCGGGCGCTTCACGGGGACCGCGGCCGCGGCCCCGGGATGCACGTGGCGCCGGGAAAAATCAGTATGTTTCCTACGGAAGAAAACGCCGGGAGTTTTGAAGACCAAAGGGAGGTGGTCAAGGGCCCTTCTGGCTCGCTGGTCCTCTCTGGGGAGCGAGGACAGGTACACACTGGGGCAAAGCCCTGAAGGCCTGTCTCTGGTCCTCCTCACCCCGCCCTGAGGTCAGCCGGCAGGTGACTTCTAGCCTGCATTAGAGGCCACTGAGGCCTGGCGAGGGGCTCCCTGGAATCCCAGGACAGCAGAGCCACCCTGGTGACTCAGGGCACCCCCCCCCCTCCGCAGTGGACCGGGCTGGGTTCCTGTGTCCTGGCAGTCTCACAGGGCCGGGCATGGGGCTCCAGTCCTTGCTGGGCTGTGAGCCAGAGGGCCGGAAGGCCCAGGCCCTGTGACTCTCCTCCCATTCCCCCCTTCCCGCCTCTCCTGCTTATCTTTGTCCTCCTCCCCTTTCCTCGTTTCTTTCTCTTCTCCTTTCAAAGGTCTCCTGTCTCCACTTTTGGCCCTGGGCATTGTCTGCAATCCTGGAAGCCAACTGCTCTCCTAACAACCAAGCAGAGAGAAGTGTGGAGTGGTGAGGAAAGAGACAGTGATGTCTCCCACAACTCTGAGTCACTCAGGCTGGGTCCCTGTCCCGGCTTCCGGGCCCAGGTCTCTGCCACCCAGCACAAAGCTGACTAGCCACAGTGATTCCCACTCCTCTCGCGAGCCCTGCTCCCAGGAGAGGTCAAGCCGAAAACGAGCGCACCTACCTCTGCCCACCCACCCATGGCAGTCCACTGGAACAGGAAGCAGACTCTCAGACACAGGGAAGTGCTGGTGGTGGACTTCCAGGCATTCTTTCATCTGTTCACATAACCAGGCTTCAATGAGCACAGGCTCAGACGAAAGCTCAGAGCATACTGTTAACAAGATGTGTCCTCGGAGCTCCTGGCTTGGTAGAGTGGACAGACCCAATGCTGATAAGGATGTTACCACCAGATAAGGGACAGATTGACCCTGGAGAGAAATAACATAGTTGCTAACAGCTTAGACTCTGGAGCCAGTTGGTTTAGATTCAATCCCAGCTCATTTGCTCGCATGCTGTGCTACCTCGGGCAAGTTCCTCAGCCTCATCTGTCAGGTGAAAAGATGACAGTACCTCCACGTACTCGTGAAAAACTACCATGCTAAAATAAGCAACACACATAGATTGGTGCCTATTAGAGCAAATGTTGTACGAGTTTCAGTTACTATTAACTGAGAGAGGTGTGTTAGGGATGACAGCTGGATATTATGATTTCTCAGGTAGCCATGAGGGGAAAGGGCATTCCAGGAAGACTAACAGCAAACACTGAGAATCAGAAGAGGGAAGAGATCACACAGTAGGTCTGGTGGCTGGAGAGAGGCCCCTGGGGGATACCCTGCAAGGCATGGAGAGCTTGGCCCTACATGGACCCATACCCACGACTCAAGCCCCTTCACCCAGACTACCCCTGAGCTGGAGGAACAGGCCCCTTCTCCACAGGTGGCAAAGACAAAGAGACAATCTTTAAAGGAGCAAGAGAGAGGTGACCCATATGCAAAGAATGCTTAAAAATATGAGTATCAGCTGATTTCTCATCAGAAACCACAGAGGCCAGAAGGCAATATGATGATATATTTAAAATGGTGAAAGAAAAAAAAAAACTGTCAACCAATAATACTATATCTGGCATAATTATCTTTCAAAAATGAAGAAGAAATTAAGATATTTCCAGATAAACAAAAGCCGAGGAACTTTGTCACTAGTTGACCTACTCTATAGGAAATGCTAAAAATTAAAGGATATCGAACAACAACAAAACAAGCAACCCCATTTGGGGGCACAGGACTTGAGTAGACATTTTACCAAAGAAGATATACAAATAGACGTGAAGCACATGAAAAGATGCTTAACACCACTAATCATTAGAAAAATGCAAATCAAAACCACAATGAGACACCACCTCATACCCATTAGAATGATTACTATCAAAAAATCAGAAAATCAGTATCGGCAAAGATGTGGGAAATGGAACCCTTGGGCACTGCTGCTGAGAGTGTAAAATAGTACATCCACTGTGGAAAACAAAACACTGTGGCTGTTCTTCAAAAAATTAAAAATAGAATTTACACAAGACCCCACAATTCTACTTCTGGATATATATTCAAAAGGATTGAAAACAGGGTCTCAAGAGATATTTGTACACCTATGTTCATAGTATTATTATTTGCAATAGCTAAAACATGGAAGCAACTGAAATATCCATCAATGGATGAATGAATAAACAATATATCTGCATACATGCAAAAAAATATTATGCAGACTTAAGAAGGAAGGCAATTCAACACGTGCTACAGCATGAGTCAACCTTGATGATGTCATGCTAAGTGAAATAAGTCATCACAAAAAGACGAACACTGCATGATTCCTCTTACATGAGGCACCTATTAATAGTCAAAATCAGAGACAAAAAGTAGAATGGTGGTTGGCAGGGACTAGGGGAAGAGGGGAGTTAGTGTTTAATGGGCAGAATTTTCATTTTACAAAATGAAAAGAGTTATGGAGATGGATGGTGGTGATGGTTGTACAACATTATGAACGTATTTAATGCCAGTGAACTATGTACTTGAAAATGACTAAGATGGTAAATTTTACCATGTGTGTTTTATAGTAATAAAAAATGGAAAGATGGACAGAAAATAAAGGACTCTAGACAGTATCTCAAAGCCATAAGAAGAAATTAAGAACATCGGTAAAGGCAACACAGGTAAATATAAGAGCCAGTATTAAGCTGAGTACAGTGGCATGCCAAGAAGTCCCAGCCACTTGGGAGGCTAAGGCAGGAGGATTGTTTGAGCCCAGGAGTTAGAGGTCATGACTGCACCTGTGAATAGCCACTACACTCCAGCCTGGGCAGCATAGTAAGATCCTGTATTTTTGGTTTTTAACTCATTTATCTTTTTTTTTTTCCCTATGTGATTTTAAAGACAAATGCATAAAATAATGATAACTCTATGGGCACACAATGTACAAAGATGTAACCTGTGACAATAGAAACATAAAGGGGAGAGATGAAGCTTTATAGAAGCATAATTTTTCATTATTATTGAAGCTAATATGGCCTTAACTCAAACTATACTGTAAATTTAAGATGTTAATAATAAACCAAAGGATAATCATTAAGGAAAAACTCTTCAAATACACAGAAAAGGAAATGAGAAGAGAATCACAACAGTACAGTAGAGGAAAAAAATCAAGCACAAAAAAAAGGCAGTAATGAGGAATTGAAGGGAAAGATATACGCCATGGAGAAAACAAATAGCAAAATGGCAGAAGGAAGTTCTTCCTCACCAGTCATTACTTTAAATAGATTAAACTCTCCAATTTGAAGGTAGAGATTGATAGAATGGACAAAAACACATGATCCAACTATATGCTGCCTACAAGATATCCACTTCAGTTCCAAAGACACAAAAAGGATAAAGGTGGAAAAATTTCTTGTAAATAGTATCCCATGCAAAGAGTAACCAACAGAGAGCTGGGTGTCTACACTATCAGACAAAATAGACTTGAAATCAACAATTGTTACAAGAGATAAAGAAAGACATTATATTTTACTAAAAGTGTCCATCCAGATAGCATTAACAGCCTACAAATGTGATCTTCAAGCCTCCCTCTGCCCACAAATCTGGGCCAAGTACACATCGTCCCTACCCTGACCCCACAGAGCTGGAAATCATGTCATATTAAAGCAAAAAAACAAAACCAAAAAAACCCTCCTGAAGTCCTTAAAGACGTGGGTTAGGTGTACCGTAGAACTCTAGGATCTTGGGTCTTGTTCCCACTCTGGCATCAGCTGGCCCTGCCACCTGGGCAAGTCTTTCTCCCTGAGACCCCAGTCCCTGTGGCAGTCACAGGAAATCTCCCACCCCTCTACCCCCAGGACGCTGGTCGTCACAGTTCTAGTCACAGGTGCCTCCACTAGGCTTCTAAGCTGTCTCCTCCATTAGCGTGGGAACTCTTCTGTGGCAAGGAATGGTATTTTATCTTGGCATCCTTTATGCATAGCCTGGCACAGAGAAGCGGTACAATGATGTACCGCTTGGTGAGCAAGTGAGAATGTGCTGGAGCAGGCAGCCTCTGACACACCAGGAATCCCAGACGCCCTCATCCCACTCCTGAGGCCTTCAACACTGTGGTTTCTCTAGACTGCATACGGTCCCCAGGAAAGCCCATGTTCTGCAGAGAGCACCCTGCACGGGCAGTCTGACCTCTTCTCCTTGTGCCTGTTCCTGTGCCACAGCCCTGTGCCCTGTACAGCAGCCCCTCTCAAGGCCTCCTCTTCCTGCCTGTTGTCCCCTCAACACCATCATGACTCCCTGTCCTGTCTGGACCTACCCCAGCTTGTGCTTCAGTTGCCCTATCTGAGCCTCAGTGTCTTCACCTGAGATATGGCACAGAGGTCCCTACCTTTTCCATTTTATTGAGGTAAAATGAGATCATTATATGGTGCCTGGCACATAGGAGGACCACCATGGATGCTACCTCTGATGAATTAGAACCTATAACAAATGAATACACTTTTTTCATGAGTGAAGAGATTTGGGTTCTTAGCCTGTTTTTATGAGATGTCTCCTGTGCCTATACAGGAGACTTAGAAAGGCTAGGTGATGGATGGATGGATGAATGGATGGATGGATGGAGGGAGGGAGGGAGGGAGGGATGGATGGATGGACGGATGGGTGGATGGGTGGGTGGATGATGGATGTATGGATAATGGATGGATAGATGGATGGATGAATTATGGATGGATGGATAATGGATGGATGGATGGATGGTTGAATAGATGGGTGGATGGATCAGTGTCATTGGTATGTACTATACAGTGATATTCTACACATGGAAAAAGAATTATCATATCCCTTGAGGTCCCCAGAGACTTTTTAAAATCCAAAATAAAGTGAGATAGAAAAAAGAATGGGGAAGTCCTATACCCAGGAACATTATTAGTATTCTTTTATCAGTGGCGTTGTCATGGCAGCTAACCTTTATGAGCTCTGTGTCAAGCACTGGGCTAAGTATTTTACATGCCTTGACATTTATTCTCAAACATCCCAATAAGGTAGGTACCATTATCAGCGCTTTATTACAGAAAAGAAAATGGGGTCAGCTATGTGCCTACAGCCACATAGCTGGAAAGTGATGGAATCAGAATTTAAACCTAGCCCCTGGGGCCAAATGGTGGTGTAACCACAACTTATTCATTCAGCACAGAGTGCCATTTCCAAGCGGTAGGGTAAAGGCTGGTCCTCAGGTCCAGGGCTCCCTAGGAGGCCCCAGGTAGGCAGGGAAGAAAGGCAGAGTATGATCCAGAATCTGGGATTTGCACAGCAGGGAAAGTTTCCAAAGGAAGCAGAGGCCACTGAGGCCTGAGCAGAAGTTAACCAGGTAAGAAGGGGAGGCCAAGTGTTCTGTGGATCTTTCAGGACATGGGAGGAAGTGGCAGGATAAGGGGAGGCAGGAGCCAGACCAGGGAGGCTCCCAATAGCAGTTTCAGGAAAAAAATTTTGCTTATTTTTTGAGTCAGAGTCACTCTGTTTTCTGGGCTGGAGTACAGTGGCACACTCACAGTCACGGCAGCATCAACCTGCTGGGCTCAGGGATGCTTTCACCTCAGCCTTCCAAGTAGCTGGAACCATAGACGTGTACCACCACACCCAGGTAATTTTTTGATTTACTGTAGAGATGAGGTCTTGCCAAGTTGCCCAGACTGGTCCTGAACCCCTGGGCTCAGGCAATCCTCTAGCCTTCACCTTCCAAAGTGCTGGGATTATAGGTGTAAGCCACTGTGCCTGGCTAGGAAAAGAGGTGTTTAATCTTTGTATTACAGGTGAGGAAACTGAGGCTCAGGAAGGCTGAGTGATATGCCCAAGGCCCTCCCACTCATCAATAACAAAGCCCAAGATGGGGCCAGGTGTGTGGAATAGCAAAGCTGGTCGGCTCCCCAGAGCTGGGGCCTTTCTCAGGACCAAAGCAGAAATATACTTTGGGTTTGAAGGGTGGGCAGAACCAGTGTTTACTCATAGACACCTGCTCCAAACAGACCGTTCACAGGACGAGGTGGGCCAGGCCAGGGCAGACAGGAGGGGCAGGGGTTGGGAATGGGATGGGGGGGAAACAGCCAACCAGAGGCCTAGCTCAGAGGCCCCCTGAGGAAAGGCATGCTGGGAGGGCTAAGGAGTTCCAGGCATGTGCCCATTCCCCAGCCCTGCCTGTGGCCCAGGCCCTGGCGCACAGCAAACACTTGGTGAATGTGACTTTCTTTTTCTTATAGATCCTGGCCATCTCTGATGGGCCTCTGAAAGGCTCTAGGGCCAAGGGTCTCTGGAGGGGCCTTGTGTACACTGGTCCTTCTACCTGGAATTCCGACTAATGGATTCTCACCTATGGCTCATGGCTCAGCTCAGAGGGTACCTCCTCCAACCCCTGGGACAGAGACTGGCCCTACCCTGAGGCCTGCCACCTCACATACACACACTCACATGCAAACGCGCTGTTCCACGTGGCCTCGGGGCTGTGGGGAAGGCTGCTTCTTCAGCCTATGTGACCCTGGAGGATGGGCAGCCACTGGCCGAGCCCCTACAGCACACAGCCCCGCTGCCACGGGCCCCTTGCCAGGCCCACCTGGCTCAGGGCCCACATTCCTCCTCCAGCTCTGGAGACCAGGCGCTCATTAGAGCCTCAGGCTGGTCACGGGGAAGGGCTGAGGGTCAGAGGCTGCTGCGGCCTGAGTGGGAGTGGGACTCGCTGAGGACAGCGCCTTTGCTTCTTCCCATAAAACCCCAAGGGGCTCCACCTTGGGCCATGTCACCCCCACTCACTGCTCCCTTCAGGCTCAGGCCCCTTCCTTGCTGGCTTTGGGGACCTTGTCAAACTCCTCTCCCTCTTCCTCGAGGACTTGCCTACATTTGGGCCTTTGTGCATGCTGTTCCACTGCCTCGAATGCCCAGGATTCAGAGATGTGTGTAAATGAATCAATTCTATTCAGTGGGGTGAGTCAGTGAGAGAAAGGGGCCCCAGCTGCCATATCCGGGGGGACCGGCTCCAGACTGGGCCTGGGGGAGAGGGTCAGGGAAGTTTCATGGCTGGGTTTTGAAGCCTAAGGGAGAAACACTGGGGAGGGTATTCTGCCAGTGAGCATGCAGATGACAGAACATGGTCTGGGGCAGGACTGGGCGCCCAACGATCCCTGGCTCTGAGAGCACTCACCTGCTGGAGAATCACCATGGTTCTGGGTCAGGCGCTCCTTCTGCCCGCCTGGCCAGGCACAGTTCTGCAGGGAGAGGGACCATGTCACGCCTCCAGGCAGGCTGACCCTGGCAGTCTTGAGCCTGGCTGGGGTCACCTGGGCTCCTCCACAAGCTGCAGCCACTCCTCCCTCCAGGGAACCCTTCCTGGCTTCTCTCCCTCTGGCCACAACCCAGCCCGCGTGACCTGAGCCTCAAGCCACTGCCACCAGCTCCACTGCTGGAGCAGCTGAGTTCCTTTCTTGGCCACTGTCATTTAGATTCCCAAAGGGCTCCTGGAAAGTAGCAAGCCTAGCCCCACCTCAGACATCTGGGAAAGGGGGCCCAGAGAGGCATCAAGACTTGCCCAAGGCCACACAGCAGCAGGGCAGGACAAATTTAAGACAAGGATTTAGTCTCCAGCCTCCTAGCTCAGAGCTGCCCCAGGACTGTGGGCGACAGGGGTGACCTGGCCCAAGGAGAAGGTAATGGGCTGAGCATGACCTGCACTCAGCATACCCTGCCAGAAACCTTTCCAGGACATCCACAGCCTTCAGGATGGAGGACCTAAGCCCCACCCTCCCAAGCCTGGCTTTAAGACAGCACAACTGGGCCCCCGCCGATGTCTCAGTCTTTCCTCTTGCTGTTTCTTCCTTCCCTGCCCTTGCACTTAGACATCCTCAGTGACTCCCTGTCCCTGAAACAAGCTCTTTTCATGCCACCTGGCCTTTGCATACACTGGCCTTTTTACCTGGAACTTTGACTAATAAATTCTCATCTCTGGCTCGTGGTTCAATTCAGATGGCAGCTCCTCCAGGAAGGCTTCCCTGACTACCTGCAAGTTGCCAAGATACTGTGTTTTCCATGATCCCATCTTGACTATATGAATTATGTTGTCTGGATATGGCCCATCTCTGCCTCCAAAGTCAGGGAGTTGACCCAGGGCAGGACATGGACAGTGGAGGAGGGTCTGAGCCATCGCCCTGTCTCCAGCACAGGACCAGCCCCAGAGATGGTCTCAGGAAGGACTTGTAGACCGGTGTGACTTTCAAGGCAGCCCCAGCCCACAGGCCCTGACACAAGGACCCTCCGGCTCCCCCATCCTGTCTCTTAGGGTGAGCATCAATTTTTCACAGGGCCCATTCAGAGGCACTGGGGCATTTGATCCTCGGCCCACGACACTACCTGACACCTGAGCCCTGACCCCTGCCCTGGAGCTCTGGGACGCAGCGAGCACACCGTCCTTCCAGAGACCTGCACCAGTCTGGGTGCCTGGCGGGACAGTGGCTTCAGCAAGGGCCAGGGGGAACTGCCACAGGGGACTATGTCGAAAGACAGTACTTGGGTCTGGTACTGGCTCCTCAGCCAACAGGAGCCCCAAGGGCCGGGCAGAAACAATGCTCTCATTAAAGATCTGGGTCCCTGAGGATGGAGGAGGATGGAGGAGGGTAGTGAGGGTACAGAATTAAGGGCCACGCGTTAGGAAAAACTACAAGATAAACATTTTATTTCTAAAACTAAGAAAAGACCATGTTCAACTTAATTTCTTTTCAAATTGAAAACAGAGAACACAGCCTATACCTGTTTTTACTTTGTTCCACAGTAACCCTGGTTCCTAGGACTTCATATTCCCATTTCACAGATGGGAAATTTGAGGCACAGATGAAGGAAGTGACTTACCCAAAGAGAGATATAAACCTTTGGAGAGAAAGCCAAGGAGACAGAGACAGCGACAGTGGCGCTTCTCTCTCTCTCTCTCCACCCCCCTCTTCCTTTCTCTCTCCCACCTCAGAACATCTGCTACCCTGACCCCAGGATGTCCCCAGCCTTGGTCCAGAGATGGTTAGATGGACACCATGCCCCTTGACTCTTCCCTTTACCAGGATACAAGCCTCCATCTGTCTAGACTCAGGTCAGTTTCATTCAATGGCTGCTATGAATGGAACCCAGGCCCAGGAGCAAGTGGCTATGGCGTAGAGGTGACCCAAGCCCACAACTCCCCCACACCCAACAAACCCTCTCCTCATTGCCAGGACAGTGGGCAGCCCAACCTTACCTGGGTCCCAGCTGCCCACTCTGTGAGTCACCAGCCCGGGTGCAGCTGCCACCTTTACGGAGGAATCAGGAAGCTGGGGCCACAGACCTAGGACACTCTGCAGACACGCTTCCCCTCTTCCTCTGCCTTGCTCTGAGGCTCGTTCTGGGTGTCTCTCTGAGCCTGCTTTTCACCGTCTCTCTGTGTGTGTCTCTGTCTCTCCCTCTCTCTCCTGCCCAGGGCTGCTGTCCAGCCAGCACTGCCACCCTCCCCTACTCACTCCAGAGCCTTCTCCCAGGAGGCGGAGCCAGAGGGGGCCTCCAAGGTCTGGGTGCGGTGACATCAGCGTGGGGGTAGGGCTGTGCTGGGCTGGGACCAATGTCCAGAGGCTGCCCAGGCCTTTGTGTGGAGTTCTGGCCGACCGACGGGGAGGCAGGGGACCTGGGATCTCTCTCTGGCTATGCTGCTGATCAGAGTGGAACCTGGGCCCGGCCACCCGTGCTGACCAGGGTGCCTCCTGTCATGTGAGGTACATGGCCTGCTGTCTCAGCACCTGGGCAGGAACTCCCACATGACTCTGACTTGGTCACCAGTTTGCAGGGGCCTCAGCCTCTGCCTGCCTCCACAGGCCATTTCTTCCTCTGGGGACCCTGAGAGGGAATAGTTGGACAGGTTAGAAGGGAGAGGGCCGTGCAAGCCCTCGTCTTGGTGCCTTCTCCCCTCCTTGCATTCCCCTCTGCCCCAGACCTACTTCCTGAGGGCTGTCCTCAGACATGTCCCCCTGACACTCATCAATTCAACACCGCCCTCCACAACTTGCCCTGGGGGTGAGGGGTGCATGCTCTTCTCTAATTTTCCAGGAACTTGGCCAGACCAGCTGACTAGGAGCAGCCCCACATGTAACAGGGACACATAGAAACTGAAGTGAAGCATGGGACCCAAGAGGCGGAGGGGGCAAGCAAGGGGCACACACACAATCTTTGCTGTTAACACGGTGAGGACAGTGAGCTCAGGGTGCCTTACCAAGACCGGCACTTTCTCCTCATCTGCAGCCAGCAGGAGCCCCAAGGGCCGGGGCAGAACCATTACACGTCAGCGCACCTCTCCAGGGTAAATCTGGGTCTCACAGAGCCAGGGACCTTTTGGGTCCCCAGCCCCCATAACTGGAGTGCATCTGCAGGGAAGCCACCCAGAAATTGGATGGGGACCTGGTGGCCCACTAGCACCACCTGCTGGGCACAGGCACCAGTGAGACAAGGCTGAGCATGGCTGGAAAGACTGGCAGGCTGGCTCCCTCAGAACCCCCACAATCCCCAACCTGAAGACACTGTCGCTCGGTGGCACTGACAGGAGCCCCTGGAACAGTCCCCATCCTGCACTTACCCCTGCAGCCAATACCTAGTACCTGCCACTCCTCATATCCCCTCTCCTAGCCTTCCAGGCTGGACAGGACAGGCGGGATCAGTCTACACAGATGGAAAGTGAGACCCAGTGGGGGAGCACCACGGTGCCCGAGGCACAGGGCTGGCAGCAGGGGCAGGGTGCAGTGAGCTGTAGGGGGTGGGGCAGAGAGGCGGGAAAGTTGTGGGGGCGGGTGGCCTCCTAGGGCCAGGGTCACAGGTGCACTCAACACCCACCACCACCCAGCACTATGCTGAGGACACGTGAATCAGAATGCCCATTTCTCACAGCTCCGTGAAGAAACCGAGGCACCTGGGTTCACTTGCCTCACACGGCACTCACCCCCTCCCTCCCCAAGTCCAGCCTATCACGAAAGTGTCTACTTGGCCTTCAGAGTCACCCCAACCCCCCTCTTCCCCAGGACCACCCAGCTTCCTGGCCAGAGCTGCCCACATCTGCCCTCAGCAGCCTCTGCTCTGGTTCCCCCACACCTGCCTGTGCCACAAGCCCATCTCCTCTCCCTGAGACCCCCCCCCGGGGGGCCTCCAGGTCATCGACTGGATCAGGGTGGTAACCCAGCAGCTGACAGAGCCCCCATAGGCCTACACTGCCCATCGATAACGCTCTGCCTGGTGTTTGTCACAATCAGAGTACCTGTATCTGTTCCCACTAATGTAGACTATTCCAGGGCAGGCATGGTGTCTGGTTCCCCACATCCCCGGTGCCTGGGGCAGGCTTGGCACAAAGCCAGCCTCAAACAGAGCTGCTGAAGAGAGGATGGAATGACAGAAGGATCCCCAGTCTCGGGTCCTCCTTTGCTCAACCCTCTGACAGAGGACAGTCACCTAAGCCTGGGAAGTATTCCCTCCATTGTCCCCTCCTCCCACAGGGACAGACACACAGGAAGGTCTTTCTGGAATCGTGGCAACATTTATTCTGAGAATAGAACAGGCCTCTTCTCCCCTGAGCCTGTGGTGGGCTCTGAGAAGGGGGATGCCCAGGTCTGGGGGGTGTGGGCTCGAGGCCCACCCATCTACAAATGGGACCTCTGAGGCCCCCGTGGCGCACAAGGTGAACAAAGTGACTGCTCTCCCCACCCACCCTGCATCCTGGCCTGCCCAGTCCCCGGGGCTTCTTGGGACCAGAGATTCCTGCATAGCCAGGAGCCAGTCTGGCCCACCTCGAGGGGCGGGACGTAAGAGCAGGGCTGCTGAACCAGTTCTGTGGGGGGTGGGAGGCAGTGTCTGGCCCCCAGGCTGAAGCCCACAGGTCTGCCCCTTGGTCCTGGTTTGCCCCTGTAGCCCAGGGGACATACATGCTGAGCAAAGACCCATGTGTCAGCCCAGAGGCCCTGCTGGCTCCACCCAGTGCATATCTCCACCCGCCCCACCCGGGGGCCTTCATGTGAAACAGATATCGAGCAGTGGCGATTACATGAATGTGTATATAGTGTGTGCACATACAGAGATACATGGAGAGGGGGTCGTATTTTGCCCTTACTCAGCACTTGCTAGTAAGAGTGCTGACAAACGAGAAGCATTGGCCCCACTTTGTAGAAGGGGGAAATTGAGGCACAGGAGGTTTAAGTGACTTGCTCCTGAACATGCAGAGTCCCAGCCCCATGTCCAGGGGGATGTCCCGGCTTTCCAGGGAGAATGTTCCCGTTCTCCTGTCTTTCACTTCTTGGTCCCTCATGTGGCTCAGGGCCAGGACCCAGGAGCAGGGCCATCCACAGAGCAAGAGGCAAAGTCAGAGAATCCAGCACCTTCAGCCAGGACGTGGGATCCAACAGTGGGATCTCAGGTTGGAAAGTCAGATTCCCAAAAGGAATTTCCAAGAAGGCTGCAGGAATTCCCATTCTTGAACCAACAGCATTTTCACTTTTGCTATGCCTGGTCTGGAAGCCGGAGAAGGGCACAGAAGAGAGGCCAAGTGAGTCCTGGTTCCAACGCTCCACAAATGTTCTCCAAAACCACGGCAGTGCCAGCTTGAGAGATACCCAGGCACAGAACATCCTCTTCTTTACCCACCTCCAGATCTCTGAGAAGGACGCCTTCTCCTGTGTCCCTCCCCAAGTGGAATCAAAACAAAATCAGAGGACCAGCAAAACTGGAGTTCAAGAAGAAAAAAGGAGGCTTGGGCTTTCCAATTTCCTTTCAAAGCGCTTGATTAAAATTGAAGTTTTTAAAAGAGAAAGACTATAAAATGTTGAACATTTTGGTCCAGGCAGCAAGAAGAGCACTGGGGTCTCCTTGGCTGCATTTTGGGGGAATATTGGGGGAGGGGGTCTCGGGTTAGGCAAAGAAACTACTCATCTCCTGCCAAGCCCAGTGGGTAGCCTGACCTGGGCAGACTGGGCACCACCCACCCCAGAGTCCCCTTCTCCCAGGGAAAGCTGGGATCTTGCGGCATAGGGGGCCTGGGAGCACACGCCTCCCCCCTGGGGCCCCCACAGCCCCTCCACTCACCTGGCCCTAGCCCGCTACCCAGCATACCCTTCCAGCACCAGGCAGTAGAGGCGGGAAGATGTCCCTTCCGCACACTCATTGCCACCATCCTTGTGGGGACCTTAAACCAAGGACTGGGGTTGAGATCAGAAGCTGGAATGAGCTGGCAGCCCAGCTCCTCTGGGCATCTGCCTCGGAGAGGACCTGAGGACAGGGGCAAAGCCCAGTGGCTGGGGAGGGCCTCACTTCACATGGAGCCTCCAGGGTGTCATTTACTCATTTGACAAATCTCTCTTGAGTGTAACTGATGGATGGGTGAGTGGACAGGGTTAGAGAACATACAAATGCCACCTGCACATCTCCCAATTCCAGCCTGAGCAGGACCCAGTGGGAGCCAAGGGTGCTTCCAAGGCGGAAGGAAAGCTGGTATTGGCAGCAGGGAGGGCTAGGCCTGGGAGGTGGGGTTGGGCCCGAGACACCAGGGGCAAGAACGGGGTTGGGGAACATGGCAGTTTGTGTGTAAACAAGTGACATCTTGGCACTCCTCGGCAGACAGCAGGGCCTTGGGAAAATGTTTTCAACGGATAGAGTCCCTCAGCAGTTGTGACAGTGGGACTGGGGAGGGCTATTTCAAATCTCAGGCAAGAAAATTCCTCCAGGGAATGTGTTGGGGCCCTCAGGACACTGAGGCCCAGGGAGGAGCAGAGACCTCCCAAGGTTACACAGTAAGTCAGTGAAGAGTGGGAAAAGGACCCCAGGGTCCTGGCTCCCGTGCTAGTCCCAGGCCCGGTGGGGACATGCAGATAGTGGTAAGACCTGTTGGGGCCGGTGGGCAGGCAGGTGTCAGACGGCCATGAGAGAGGCACTGCTGAGGATGCGCACGGCCACAGTGCCCGGCAGATCGCTGGGCTGCCGGCTACTGCGGTCCCGGAGGTGGAGGGTGTGCAGGGCCTGGAGGTCGTCCGGGTTGGCCTTCAGGTGCACCTGGCCCAGAAACTCGTCCTTCAGGACTCGGTGGTTCCAGATCTGGGAGGAGACAGAGGCTCATGGGAGGGGCTCTCTCTAAGACCAGGAATATAGAGGACCTGTGAGGGGTGCCAGTGGTGGTGGCAGGCCTCGAACCTGCTTCCCCAGTACAAACTTGGCTGAGGAGAAGGAGCCCTGTACTGTGGCCTCCCACGAACTAGAGCTGCAGGCTCCCCATCTGTCCAAGCTCCTGTCCACATACAAAATTAAACCTATTATTATTAACTCTGCGATGGACCTTGGGTGGCCTTGGACAAGTGATGCACCCCCTGTCCTAGTTTCCCCGTCTTTAATAGGAGGGCTGGAGCCGGGCTCGGTGGCTCAGCCTGTAATCCCGCGCCTTTGGGAGGCTGAGGTGAGTGGATGGCCTGAGCCCGCGGGTTCGAGACCCGCCTGGGCAGCGAGACCTCATCTCTACAATAAATCAAAAAATCAGCCGGGTGTGGTAGCGCATGCCTGTAATTCCGGCTACTCGGAAGGCTGAGGCAGAAGGATCGCCAAAGTCCAGCAGGTCGAGGCTGCGGTGGCCGGGAGCGGCCACTGCACTCCAGTCTGGGCAACAGAGTGAGACTCCAACTCAAAAAAAAATAGGAGGGCTGGATCGGCTGCCCTCAGGGGTCCTTTCAGCCCCAATATCTACAGGTGTGGGATTTGCTCCAGTGGGAGTCTGGTGTTGAGAAAACTTGGCAAAGCTACAGTGGCTCCCCCGGGGAACCCAAGTGTTTGTTTACAGATGGTTTCTCACCAAGAGAGATACTGACCAGGGCCTGGGGGACAGAGAGCTTCCCACTAATGAGCTTAGAATCATTGTCCCCCACCACCTCGGCCTGAGAGAAGAAGGAAGTCACACCCAAGGACATCAGCTCTCCAACCCCCTGCCCAGGGCTCTCAGGAACAGCCACACCCACCATATGCCAACTCAGGGCAACTTTTCCAGGTGGATGCACCCGTAGGGGAACTCCAGGGATAACTACCAGGGCTTTGGACAAGGTCAGCAGATGACCACTGTCTCTGCTGGGTCTCAGAATCACGTCGGCTCATCCAAATCACCCACATACAGAAGGAGCCTTGGAGTGGCAGGAGGGACAGGTGCGAGCACTCCCATGGCCACTCTGAAGGTCTGGGACAAACTAACAACCAGAACCCAGCACACCTGGATCCCTGTTAGAGGCTGGAATCTTCTACCCCCAGCCCTGCCCCTCTGAGCGAGGATGCCTCAGGCTGGGAGCCCAGGAGAGGCCCTCTAGTCAGGTGAGCTCACCTGGACAGTGACGGGCTGGCCTGGCTTCTTGCGGTAGAAGACACCTTTCACATTGTACTCGGGCGTCGAGGTGCCCTTCTGCACTGCCGAGCGGACTTTGTCCCCCTCACACTTGATGATGACATAAGAGTTGGCCCCTAGAGGGAGGAAGTTGGAGACGGGGCGAGGGTAGGGGCTGGAGCAGAGCCCACATCTGGGAGGTAAGATGCCCACCTGGGCTCAGTTATTTGGAAGGGGAGACTGACCCACTCAGGGCCCCTCATAGGCAGACTGGCAGGGGCACACTAATGATGTCTGGTCTCCAGGCTTTCACCCATGCTGTTCCCTCTGCCCAGACCAACCTTCCTCCCAACCCCTTTTCATCAGGCTGCTTTAATACCTCCTCAGCCTAGAGAAAGGCCACTCCCTCCAGGAAGCTTTCCCTGAGCCTCCCTGTCTGTTCCTGTATCTGAAACCGAAACTCCCCGAGAACAGGAGATAGACTTATTCGTCTCCATGTTCCCGGCACCACCCCAGGATGACTGGGAAAGGTTTGCCGGCTGAGGGACAGCAGGGGAGCTCTGGAGGCGGGCATCTGTGCTGGCAGGGAGAGGGGATGGGCAACCAGTAGGAGGGCTGGGGGCTTCCCCCAAGAGAGCTCACCTGTTGGGGAGTCCTTGAGGCCTGCAGCCCCCAAGACATGTACCTGGGTCACCTGCTGGGGGTAGCCACAGAGGGAGCTCCAGCAGGTGCGGGAGGGCTCATCCAGGCACAGTTCTCTGATATAGGACCGGAGTTGGAGAGCGTGGTGGGGGCCAGCCGAAGACAGAAAGTGAGGAGGAAGTTCAGGAAGTGGGAGGGAGGAGGTGCAGCATTTAGTCCAGACATGTGTTTCACGTAGTCCCAGGCAAATCCCCATGGAAAGCCCCCCACCTGTCCCACCCTGCTTCTTGCCTCCTCTACCCCTTCCAAGGCGCCCCACCTTACTCCAGGGGAAAAGCAATTACTGAGCACCCGCTGTATGCCAAGCCCTCTGCTGGGGTGTTACAGGTGTGATGCCTAACCTCACAGAGCCCCGGGGGACAGGTGACTTTAGTGTGCCCATTTCGCAGATTAGGAAACAACAGGTAGCCGGGCTCGTGGCTCAGCCTGTAATCCCACGCCTTGGGAGGCTGAAGTGAGCGGATTGCCTGAGCCCGCAGGTTCGAGATCCGCCTGGGCAACTTGGCGAGACCTCATTTCTACAATAAGTCAAAAAATTAGCCGGGCGTGGTAGCACGCGCCTGTAGTTCCAGTCACTTGGAAGGCTGGGGCGGAAGGCTCGCCGGAGCCCAGCAGGTTGAGGCTGCAGTGGCCGGGAGCGGGCACTGCACTCCAGTCTGGGCGACAGAGTGAGACTCCAACTCGGGGAAAAAAAAAAAAAGGAAACAGGTGAAGGGACTTGTCTATACAGCTGGAAAGTTGGGGTGGGGGTGGGGAAAGGAAGCTAGGCTGGCAGGACCCATCTGACTCCACCACACCACAAGCTGCCTCCTGGGTCTGGCATGTGGGCAGGGACCACCTGTTTTCTTGAGGAGACCGAGTTGGGCTGCAGATCAAGGTAGATAGGGCAAAGTGGGGCCCTCTGCACCCCAGCAGGGAGAGGTCCTCTGGACTTGGGGGCTGGCTCAGGGCCTGGGTGGGTAGGCGAGGTCCACCCTGGGCAACCCAGAACCTGCAGCCCTGGAGACGCTCATGTCTGCCCACGGCGAGGAGCCCAGGCCTCTAGCCACCCTGGGCTGACACCAGCGCCCGTCTTCCTCCTCCCTCTAACCCTGCTCCCCCCGCCCCAGCATCCCCGGCCATGACTACCCCACGACTACCGGCAGTTGGAGGGCACATCAGTGAACACTCGGAGCAGGAACTCGCCAGTGTGGCCTGGCTCGAAGGTGGTGGGGATGATGACGTAGCGGCCCTCGGGCTGATCCGTGCGCAGGAAGACGCTCCGCGAGTTGATGTAGATGGAGCTGGCGGCCTTGTGCTGCAGGCTGTGCATGCGGTACTGGCGGTTCTCCTCCACCTGCGGAGGCGGGAGGGGCTGGGCCACACGGAGCCCTGCGGGGCCCCACCCGGCCCCCACCTCCCCGCGCCGCCCTGAAAGGGGCAGCAGAAGCCACTCCGGTGAGGGATCCAGGACAGGTAAACCCACAGAGAGACATGGATTTGTGTTTGCCTGGGGTGAGGGGAGAGGGCCCGTGGGAGTGGGTGGCAATAGCTGAAGAGAGTGGCTTTCTTTTGGGGGTGACAGAAATGTTCTACAATCGACTGCAGTGATGCTTGCACAATCTGTACATTAAACATCACTCAAGTGTATTTCATTTTTTTTGAGTCAGTCTCATTCTGTTGCCCAGGCCGGAGGGCAGTGGCACCATCACAGCTTATCACTGCCTCAACTTTCTGGGCTCAGGTGATCCTTCCATCTCAGCCTCCTGAGTAGCTGGGACTACAGGTGCTGCCACACTTGGCTAATTTTTTTATTTTTTTGTAGAGACGAAGTCTCACTATGTTGCCTATGCTGATTGTGAACTCCTGGTCTTGAGCGATCCACCTGCCTAGGCCTCACAAAGTGCTGGAATTATAGGTGTGAACCACCGCTCGTAGCCTCGATTGGATACTTTAGATGGGTGAATTGTGTGGTCTGTTAATTATATCTCAATAAAAGCTGTAGTGGGGAGCAACAGGAATCCCTCTAGAAGCAATGTTCGTGAGGTTTCTGACCGTCACAACAGAATGAGGTATCAAGATCTGCAGAAGTCATAATGCGTGTCCATGGAATAACATCACTTGCTTCCAGGACATGCTACACAATCCCCCAAACAAGTGCCACCATATGCTCTAGTCACACTAGTAAAGATTATATGACAAAGTCACAACAAAGTGTCACAACGTGTCAGCCCAACAGTGAATGCACCACATCGCCATGACATGAACAAGCACATCAAATGCCAGGGGTGTGGCACAGACCAAGGCCCTGCACATCCCTGTGGTTCACCAAGTTCTCAGGGTCTGACAGGCATGTGGGGTCCTGCTACGCTGACTGTCACCACACACCGGGCATCACAACATGTGAAAAACCTCAGGTTCCAAGCCGAAGAGTGGCCAGGGGTGAGCCCACCTGGCCGTGCCCAAGGATGCCTCCTCCCTGTGCCCTGCAAGTCCTCTAACACAAGGACGAGCTGCGAGAGACCCTGAACCCTGAGGGAGGAGCCACAGAGCCTAAAGGATACCCAGGCCTTCCAGAACCTGGCCCTAACCACCCACAATCCTCTCCTTCCTTCCTCATCCATGGGACAGCCCCGCTGTGGATCTTGGTCAGAAAGAACTCAGGCTGAGAGTCCCCACAGAAACCAGTCCAGGTAGGCTGAACCCTATGGATGTTCCAAACAGGGCCCCATGCCACATCACGGTCATGATGTCAAGGTGCCTGGGGTGATGGCTGGGACCCAGGGGCTCTAGAGTGTTCTCCCTAGGTGCATGCAGCCCAAATTCCAGCTCCCTCGCTCTCCTCACCCACAGCAGGGGTCCTAGCCGGCCTCACCTTGTAGATGTCGAAGCCAATGGCCAGGTTCTCGCCCTTGCCCTCCTGGCGGGTGGACCGCTTTGGCCGTTGCTGGATGCAGATCAACACTTCATCTTCTGGCTTCTTGACATCAAAGATGTACTGCGGGTATGGTCAAGGAGAGAGAGACACTGCAATGAGACCACGCCAGAGATGGGCTCGCTGGCTCCCGGAAGCTTGGACTCCAGAGCTTGGGCCAATCCCGTCAACTATCTGAGTCTCAGTCCTGCCCTCTCCTGTGAGACGGGCCCACCAGGGCCTACAAGGAGACCCTGCATGAAGCCTGGAAGAACTCAGACACAATGGATGCTCAGCGCAGAGCCTGAAACACAGGTGGTGCGCAATAAAGGCACACCAAGCCTGATGACTAAGGGGCTGCCATGGATCAGACCTTCAGGGGAGCTGCTGGGAGAGGCCTCTGTGGGGAAGGCCAGCCTGGCTGAGTTCCCCAGGAAGGGGCAGAATCATTCTGGAAACAAGGGGCTGAGTCTCCACCTCGACCTCTGAATGTCCCTGTAACTCAGGATAAGATACTCATGAGCCCCTCAGTGCCACCATTTCCTCATTTTTATCAGCTGCAGGTTAGATTGTGAGGTTGGGAGCTTCATGACCCCCAGGTGGGACCCACATGCCCACCCAACTCCCACTGTTCAGACGAGTCTGTGGAAGCCCAAGGAGGAACGGAGATGTCCCTAAGGTCATGCAGGAGTCTGCGGCGGCAGCGGCAGGGGCAGGATGGGGGCCGCTGAGAGCGCCCACCTGTGGGTTCTGGAAGAAGGTCTCCTTGTGGTTGATGCAGCCGCCACTGCGGTTCCGTCTCGGGTCCTCGTGCTGCGTCCAGGCACCGTGCAGCCGGGCCTCCTCCCACGTCTTGTGGATGCTCAGGTAGGAAGTGTTGAGTAGGCGGCACTTGATGATGTCAGTGAAGTACCGGCACACGTCCTCGAAGGTCATCCTGGAGAGGGAGGGGCGGGGCTGGGCAGCTCCCCACACCCACCGCCCTCAGCCCACCCATCCACTGGCTCCACGCGCTCTGACCACAGCCCACAAAGGAGCACGATCGTGGCATCACCGAGACCCTGAACCTCTCTTTTGGCCTGTTTCCTCATTCGTAAAACGGGGATGAATCTAACAACAGCCGTCTCTCCCACAGAGCTAGTGGAGGAATTAAGTAATGCAATAAAAACACGTAGCGAAACTTTCAGCAGACAGAGCGGGCAGCTGGCAAAGGCCAGCTGTGACAGTTATTCAGGGTTGGTGAGCTCCCCTCTACAGTTCATAAAGCATGTTTTCATCCATGATCTTCCACGGCTGTTGTGAGGCCTGGATAAACAGGTGGTGGGAATCCGGTGGTGAGTGTGTAGTGGTGGCTACAGTGTTTCTATGTCACTGCAGCACTGTGCACACCTCCAGGAGCCTAGGTGGGGCACGGGGAAATGCAGTGAAGGCGGATGTATGTGAGGAAGGCCTTAGGAAGAAGCCCTTTCTACAGAGGTTTGCTATGTTTAATTCAACTGATCTTGAGCCAGACTGGCAAGGTGGATCTTGTCAACAGGAACCCAGACCAGAAAGGCTAGGGGGCCCCTGCTCAGGTCCCCGACACCTGCAGGAGGGGTCCTTGTGGGGGGTGCCAGGATCACTGTCATCTGCCCCTGTCCTGCCAGGGGGCCCTCACAGCATCTGGCACATATGGGGCATCCAATACCCTTCCAGGAAGCTGCTGAGTCTCCATATCAAGTGCTCTGCTGAAGAGTGACACTGAGCCTGGCCCACAGTTGGCACTCAGTGTGGGTTCTGGATGGATGTGGGTTGGATGAACGTGAGTTGGCGAGTTGGATGAATGCAGGGGTGAATATTGGGCTCTAAAAGGTCGGCTGCTACCGTCTTCCAAGCCCACCCCCACTCAAGGAGCCCCTAAATGTCCCTCTGTCCCCCGAACTCACCCTACCCAAGCCACCTGTGCTCTCAGCTCTGGTCAATCCATTCTCTTTCCTACCAAGGGCTACTCTGCACCCCAAGTGTCAGCTTGGGAGCCAGCTCCTCCATGAAGCCCCTCCTCTTTCCTACCTACACTCAGCAATCAGGTTGCCAGTGGACCCCTGCCCCCTAGTCAATCCCCCTACCTACTGGCATCCTGACCTGCTTGCCAGGGGCTCAGCCTGGGTATCAGGGTGGCCCACGGTCCCCTCAGGTGGGCAGAGGGGACTACGGGGGTGTTACTGCCCGATTAATTTTACAGAGGAGGAAAGTGAGGCTCAGAGAGATGGCATGACTTGTCCAAAGTCACACAGCAAGTTGATGATGGGGCATGCCCTAGAGAACTGACTCCTGACTCCTCCAGTGCTCCCTTCAGGCCCCCAGGAGGCCCCTCAGCCCAGACGCACGGGGCACACACACTCACCAGAACTCGCCATCGTCCTGCACGGTGACGCCCATCTTCTCCCGCTCACTCTTGCTCACTTTCTGCCACTCTTCCGAGCTGGGATGTAAGTGTCGGGAAGGAGAGAAGGAGCTGTCTAAAGGAGGGTCCCACCAGAACCTGGTGCAATGTGGCTAGGGGTCTCTCCGAGAAGCCCCAGCTACTCCCTCCCACAGGGAATCATGGGCTGCTACCATGCCAGGAGTCGGGAGTCAGGAAGCAAAGCTGCAGGCTGGGGTGAGGGGGCACAGCCCCCATGGAGGAGGCTCCTTCACTGGCACCTTCCCTCCTGGCCTTGCCAGAGCCATGAACATACACAGAGGGGTCACCCCCCATTCATTCAGGGCTGGTAACTTCCCTCCCTGCTCCCTTCTCCACCCACGACCCCTGCAGTCAGCTCACCCCCACCCCTAGGCCTTTGCCCATGCTGAATCCATCACCCACACGCCCACTCCAAAACAAGGCTCCCTTCTCTCTTCCTAATGTCATCCTGCCCCCACCAGATCCTTCAAGACCCAGCCCCAGTGCCACCTCCGCCCAGAAGCCCACCCACATCCTTGTCCAAGCCCTGGTCCCCCGTGCCTGCACCCCTGGCCCCAGGCCTCACGTGTCGCTCCAGGGCCCATTCCACTCCCGCTCGCCCCAGGGGTTGCGCAGGCGGATCATGTCCAGCTTCTCCGACTTGAAGAAGGCCAGCAGGCCGTGGCCCAGGCGCACCTTGCGCACATCGGTGACAGCATATGCGTGGCCCTTCACCAGGCCACACGCCAGGCGGGCCTCCATGTCCGCTGCTGTCATGGCCTGCAGGAAGGCACAGTTGCTCAGAGAAGCAGGGTCACACTGGAACCCATACCTGGGGCTCAGGTGCTGGAGCTAGTGCCCGGGGCCGCAGTGCCCCCTACAGGACAGAGTGGGAACTGCAGGCTGGGGCGCTGCCTTGTTCACAGACCTTCCATACACCCTATGGGGCAGCAGTCTGAGTAAAAGGCACCTGCGATGGGGTCAGTCCAGGGTGGTGTGCTGGAGCTGATGTGCACTGGCTCAGCTGATGGATAAATATTCAGGAATCTTGAGAGCTGATTGTTAAAACACTGGTAGCTGGAAACCAACCACGGTGGGAGTATTTACACCGTGGAAATCAGCAAATGCTACAAATCAGGGCTGTTTATTTTTCTAGAGAGCCAATTTACTAGCACACCTCAGGGTCTGCTGAACCTGGGTTCAAATCCTGCCTTCGCTAAGCCCTGGCTTTGAACCTAAAACACAAGCAACGACTGAAATCAGGATCCTCTTGAAGTACCCAGCCCAGGCCACAGGGCCTCACTTCTCTCTTCAGCTGCCCCCAAGCTCCCGGCACCTTGACTGAGGGACCCTCAGATGTAAGACACCCGCAACCCAAGAGGGGCAGAAAAGGAGGGTTGGTTGAAGTGTGGAAAACCCTGCCCCAGCCTAGAGGGCGGGGGCTTGAGCCACCTAGCCCTGAAGAGGTGGGTGCGCACCTTCCAACCATTCCCTCCCTGGGAGGTTGAGGGTCTAGGTTTACGAGCTGATCCATCTTGGCCTGGGATGTCACAGCCACCTCCCACCCCGTCAGGGCTGGTGATGGAGAGAGGCCGCCTCTGGGGGCGGCTGTGCCTCCTCACCTTGATGGAGGCGCTGATGAGGCCACCCCGGCTGTGCACCTTCAACACGCGTTCAAACAGCTGGCTCCTCTTGGTCTCATCGTTGGCGAAATCACCCTCGGTCAGGTCGATGGGCTCGGAAACGCCACCCGTGAAGTCCACCAGCGCGTCCGCCGTGTTGCCTCCATCCAGCGCCTGGTAACAACCCGCCAGCCTGGGAGCAACGGGCAGGGATTCCTCGTTCGTGTGCCCCATCTGGTCCAAACCCTTCACCTCACAGGGGAAATGGCTGACACTCAGACAGGTCAAACAAACTGCCACAGTCACGCAGCAGGTCAGGGCAGAGCTAGCACGAGGACCCAGGTCTTGACTCCCAGGCC
This sequence comes from Carlito syrichta, assembly GCF_000164805.1. NCBI lineage: Eukaryota > Metazoa > Chordata > Mammalia > Primates > Tarsiidae > Carlito > Carlito syrichta. The sequence continues at coordinate 475,236 of NW_007251435.1, read as the reverse complement.
AACATTTGTCCCACTGAAACACACCATTTAAAGTGCAAGTTCCCCTAAGCCTTAGCGGCTCCACCTTCAAAAGTTCACTGTCCAAAAATTTAGCAGTTCTTTTCAAAAGTGCCAGTGGTGAGGAGGGGGAAGAAGGACTTATTGTTTCATGGGGAGAGTTCTTGTTGGGGATGATGAGAGGGTCCTGGGTCTAGACAGTGGTGACATCCACGGTACTGTGAGTGCAACTCATGCCACTGAACTGTACGTTATAGGCAGGTGAAATGAGAAATGTTTCATTTTGCGTATTTTATCACAATAAAACTGCTTTTAAAAACAGCTTTAAAAAAACTGCTTCAAAAAAAAAAAAAAAAAAGCCGGGCACGGTGGCTCAAGCCTGTAATTCTAGCTCTTTGGGAGGCAGAGGCAAGAGCACTGCCTGAACCCAGGGGTTCAAGACCAGCCTGAGCAACTTGTCAAGACCTATTCTCTACAATAAAAGTCAAAAATTAGCCAGGTGTGGTAGCGTGCACCTGTAGTTCCGGCTACTTGGAAGGCTGAGGGGAAAGGATCGCTGGAGCCCAGCAGGGTGATACTGGGGTAGCCATGAGTATGCCGCTGCACTCCAGCCTCAGTGACAGAGTGAGACTCCTACTCAAAAAAAAAATAAAAAATAAATAAACAAGCAAGGTCACTGGGTGGGCTCCAGGAGTGGGAGAAGGGGAACCTGCACCAGGGGCAGGAGCAGTAAGACTCAGTGGCCACAAGGGAACTCGACTATCTTAGGATAAAAGTAGAATCTGCAGCCGGGCTCGGTGGCTCAGCCTGTAATCCCGTGCTTTGGGAGGCTGAGGTGAGTGG
>NW_007251435.1:469084-473976 GCF_000164805.1 Carlito syrichta | reverse complement strand
CACACACACACACACACACACACACACACACACACACACACACACACACGTGTGCGCCCGTACAGATATTTTCCAAGGAGACTGACAAATGGGCCTGGGAGAACCAGGGAGTGGCTCCAGCTGAGTTGACTGGGCTGGTTTCTGATCCCTCTGGTACAAGGGCCTGGGCACGTCACTCTGCCCGAGGCACTCCATACTCAGCAACCTTTGCCTCTCGTCCCTTCTGGACCAGGCTCTGTACTGGGGACACAGGGCTTGACACAGAGCAGGAGGGGTCAGGAGAGACAGCGTGGACAGACAGCCAGGCAGAGAGGTGGATGGTGGATGGGGCGGAGGCCCAGCGAGCAGGGGAGGAAGGTACCTACCCTCACAACCCAGGCCTCATTAAAGAGTTACCACATCCCAGTAAAGGCCCCAGGCAGGGTTTGCGGCATGGACCTTTGGGAAAGATCCCAAACATGAGAGCTGGTTCTGCCCTCAGCCACCTGAAGGATACCGCCTGGCCTCAGTCTTCTCTGTAAGTAGAGCAACTGTTCTTGCCTCTACAGGGTCCAGGCCTCCACGGGGTCCAGGCCTCCACCCACCCAGCGCAGGCTCAGGGACTCTGAGCACACTGCACAGAGTGCACCAGCCCTCACCCCTGTGTGCCTGGAGCTCTGGCTAAAGGAACAAGCTTGGAGGGTGCTGGCCCTGCCCAGAAGCCCATCCGCCTGTCCACCACCAGCACCTACTTGGCATAGGCCTTCTCCACCAGGGCACACCAGAACTCGTTGCGGGAGTTGGAGTGGCAGTAGATGAGCTGGTTGTTGACCGTGGGCAGCCGGTCGTCGATGACCACGTCCATCCACTCCCCGAAGCGCCAGAAGTGGAAGTGGAAGATGCCCGCATAGGCGTCGGGCTTCTCGGGGTCCCACTCCTGCTCCTTCCAGTCTGGGATGACCTAGGTGGGGACAGGATAGGGACATGGTGAAGGGCATGTGTGGCCTCCCAAGGAAATGGGGTGCGTGCCTCCAGGGAGTCAGAACAAACGAGAATGCTGGGTTCAAGTCCTGCCCCGGCCGTCAACTGTATGAGATTTGAGCCAATCCCTCTCAACTCCGGGCCTCAGGCTCCCCAGCTCTGCAAGATTGGAGGTGCCCTCAGGTTCCTTCCAGCTGTGTCGCTGGAAGATTCTATGAGCTTCCCCCTCCCTTCCTCAAGCTTCCCTGCACCCTCCCCCTATGGACATCTATCTATCTGTATCACCAGTTCCTGGCCGCCGGCACTACCACCCACCTGTCCCTCCCACACCGGCAGCTGGCAGCCATGCTGTCTCCTTGTCCCCTCTCCAACCATTCTGGCCCATCTGAGATCCTACATGTTCCTGAAATTTGTCCCCTCCTCTTCCTCCCACTGGCACCACCCTGGCCCCATCCGCCTTCTCCTCACCCAGACATGGCAATCACATCCACAGCTCCATTTGCCCTTGCACTACACGACAGCAGACCAACCTGATCCTGTCACTCCTCTGACCCAGACTCTTGCTGTGCTCCCCAGGCCTCATGTCTCTACCTCTCCCCACTGCAGCTCCCACCCCTGCTCTAGGAACTGCACACCTGCTCTTCCTCCTCCTCCTCTTCACCCAGCTGACTTCTATTCATCCTCTAGTGTCCACCCTCCTCCTCCATTCCTGGACTTTTCCCCTGACTTTTCAGACTAGGCCAGGACCCCTATCCATCAGCTAGGATTTGAACCCATGTCTGCCTGCCTCCAAAGAATGAGCTCATGAGCACGGTGGGCCACTCTCTGCCCAGCCCCATGCCGGACTCTGAGAACTTGGACAGATCCCATAGTCCTGCCCTCAAGAGGCTCCCCATCTGGTGAGAGAGGCAGCTAACACAGGGCACATGCAGGACTTTGAGAGAAGAGAGCGGCAGGCCCTACCCTGGAGGGCAGCCCCAGCGTCTCCCAAGCAGATGACAACAGACAGAGGCTGCCTGAGCAGCAGGTGGATAGAGATGGGAGAAGCCCTCACCCTGCCAGGCCCGGATGGGTGACCTGCGAACCTGCTGTATACGGGGCCCGAGTAGAGCTGAGCCCCATCGGGATCACAAACAGTTCCCTCTAGCAGCAAACCATCCCAGATGTAGAGGCAGGCACCTGGGCTGAGGGCCAGAGATGCACTAGGAGGCCCAAGTGGAGCATGCAGAAGCCAGCTAGAGAACTCCCTGCCCCCACTCATTAGGGACACTTTTGTTTATGCCTCTCCAATAGGACACTGGCAAAGAGAAATAAGTGCTGCTCCCCAGTGGGAGGGTGGAGGCCAAAGAGATTAAAATGTCAACTACAGGAAGAGGCACCGCTGCCCTGGTGGCCCTGCTAGAGCCAGGTGCAGGGCCAGCTGCTGACAGCATTGCCCCAAAGCCTCACAAGCTTTGGGGAAAAACTACGGGGTGGGGGTCGCTGGTGGATGGCCGCCCACGGGCACAGGATGGGAGGCGGGAGCCCAACCCAGGGCTTCCCAGCCAAGCACAGCAGCTGGAACCCAGTAAAGGCTCAGTACTGGGGGGTTCCTCGCCCCACCCCTCACCACCTTCTCAGTCAACTCTGTCCTTTCTGAGTAAAAACGCCCAGGCCTGACTCTGCCCTGACTCCTAGCACTGTCGCTCCACTTTGCTTTCAGGACAGAACGCTGTGTCAGAAATGGGCTACGTGCAGGTGAGGGTCACCAGCCCCACTTCAGAGATGGGAAGGTTGAGGTCCAGGGAGAAGCGGGACGCAGCCCGAGGGCACAGAGCAACCGGGAGTCCTAAGCTGAGAAAGGGCCTGGCCCACGGCCTCTGCCACCTCCTCCCCCTCCCGCCCTGCTCTGAATGCTCTGGTCTGTGTGGGAGGGAGGAGAAGCAAGGTGCCAGGAGGTGCCGCTGGGACTGCGAGAGGATCATTAGTCAAACTCGGGGCTTGGCCCTGAGCCCTCTGTGGCTCGACAAGCAGCTAAGGAGGCTGCAGGGCCCGGAGAGTCAGTCAGGGATCCCTGAGGGCCTCAAGTTCCCCTACCACATCACAGCCATCGCATCACAGCCATCGGACCGAGCACAAGGCGGGCCCCAGGCCAGCTTCCTCGTCTGGCAGCCCCTCTGCTGCCAGTGGGGGTGCTGAGTGGGAGGGAGACATCCAGACTATTGTCACATGTGTGCACATACACTAACCCCCCCACACACACACCACACCCGGCCACATTGGAAGTCAAGGAAGCCCACCACAGACCCCTGGGGGCCAAGTTAAAGGATTCAGGAACCAACCTGAAGAGATGCCCACTGGCCAAAGATGGGTCAATCTGAGCCTCAGTAAGGATCGTAACTACAGTGGGTTAAAACACAGGAACTATGTCCAAGTTCATGAGCTCAGAATGATACTTACAAAAGCAAATCATCAGTCACTATATATATATATATATATATAGGAAGGAAGGGCATCAAATCATCTTTTTTTTTTAACTGGAAAATTAAGGAAAAGAATCAAGCACTTATCCGGCCTTTGAATACAAATTGTATGAGGCTAACCAAATAGCAGGAGAAAAGAAGTTGTTATCTGGGAAAGAATTCCAGCTAATAAATGAGGAAGAAATGATAACATTAGACCATGGTCATTTTGTAACCACTGAAGAATTTGTGGATTTAGGCCATGGTCACCAATGGCTTCTACCATCACAAAAAAGAGAGACAAAATGTGGTACATATACATGATGGAGTATTAAGTAGCCATAAAGAAGAACAAAATCATGGAATTCGCAGCAAACTAAATGGAGTTGGAAACCATCATACTTAGTGATCTTTCACAGAAACAAAGAACTGAATACCAAATGTTCTCACTCATAAATGGGACCTGAACATTAATCACGATAGCACAAGGGAGAAATTGGGAGTTGAAGGACACTGCCAGGGGAGGGGGACACATAGCATCGCAAAGGGTACTGGATCCTCAACCAGGGAAAGTGAGGGCCGGCTGGAGGTCCAAACTTCACCTGCATGAAGCCTGCTTGTGTAACTAATCCTGACTTGTACCTCACATATGTATGATTAAAAAAAAAAGAGAGAGAGAGAGAGACAACTAACTATCACACACCTCCTGAATGAAAAACACGACATCTCCCAGGAAGCAGTCATGCCAAAAAATAATTTGTACCTGAACCTTATCAAGCCTCTGGAGCTAAGTCCCAGCTTATAGGAAATGCAGGGGACAGAAAACATGCCCAATGCCACCACGAGGATGCGGTCTACAAAATCCAGACCATAGGAAATCCCACAGGACAAATACAGCCCAGTGTCCTCAATAAGGAATCAACCCATTGCAGTTATGCACTTCTGTTTGGATCTCATTAAAACAAACACTGTAAAACATATGCATATTCACAGTACAAACTGAAAATCAGAATATTTATTATGTATTTGATGATATTAAGGAACTACTTCAAAATATTTCAGCTGTGTGTTGGTACAGGGGTTATTATTTTGCTGAGTCCTTATCTTCTGGAGATGCATCCAGAAATATTTACAGATACGATATGTTACCTGGGGAGAGAGAAGGGGAGTGTCGATCTGCCATGAGCTGGTAACTGTCAACAGCAAGACGAGGGAGTTCGTAAGGCTGTGCTGTCTACCCTCATACTGTCTGCAGTAGAATTTTCCCATTACCAGGGACATTAGTAGCCTGGCTAAGCCGGGCTCGGTAGCTCAGCCTGTAATCCCGCGCTTTGGGAGGCTGAGGTGAGTGGATTGTCTGCGCCCGCGTGTTTGAGACCCACCCGGGCAACTTAGCAAGACCTCATCTCTACAATAAATCAAAAAATTAGCCGGGCGTGGCAGCGCGCGCCTGTAGTTCCAGCTACTTAGAAGACTGGGGCGGAAGGATCG
>NW_007251435.1:449990-469013 GCF_000164805.1 Carlito syrichta | reverse complement strand
CAAAAAAAAAAAAAAGAAGCCTGGCCGGCAGGTGACCCTCTCAACCTCATCCCACAACACTCCCTCCTTTGGGCCCATGGAAACCTGCCATGTTCGCTAAACACCTGTGACGCTTCAAATCACCTCACCCACGCACATGCAGCTCCTCTGAACCTCAGGGGCTGGCGAGAGCCCAGCTGGGCAGCCCCTCCTCCTGGCCTCCCTGGTCTCCTCTCTGTCCCTGCCTGCTGGGAGGAGCTCCTTGGGGCAGGGGCCAAGTCTGACTCATCTCCAGATCGCCAGCACCCAGCACAGGGCCTGGCCCTGCCCCAAAGCTGGCTAGAGTCTTTCTGGGAGGAAAATCCCCAGCGCTGGTCACAGTGCGGCCCTGACCGGCTGGTGACCTGTACACTCCACATAATACCACTTAGCAACCGTGGTGCGTGGCAGTGACTTAAGTTTCAACTGGGCCACCTCTCTGAGCCTCAGTCTGCTCATCCACCCACCCTACCTCCAGGACTGTTAGAAGAACTGAAGGAGACGGCCTTGGAGGTCGTTCATAAACTGTAGAGGGCAGTGCACACACAAGGGGTCATCCATGTTGGCGACCACATGTGTGTATTCACACAAGTCTGAAAACCCCAGGGCTGGGAAGGAGCTGAGATGACCTGGTCCCCCTCTCCCCGAGAGGAGAAAGGAAATCCTCAATACCCCCTCTAGGGACAGAGAGGCACCTGTGTGGTCAGACCTGGCAGTGAGGCCAGGACTGTGTGGGCTTTGAGCCTTCCTCATACCCATGGGATGTAATCCCTAGGCAGCCACCCACTTCGGGGCCCCACCGATGGGTACATCACAGCGCCCCTGGCACCTCCAGCTCCCGGGTTTTCCCTGGAGATCTCCCCCACCCGCCACCCAGTCCCGAGCGGCTGGGCTCCAATCCTGCCAGGAGCTGGGACTCTGCCCAGTCATGCGACAGACAGGACAGGACGGGAGTCAGGAGCCCAGGGAGGGTGGCACTGCTCAGGACCAGAGAGTGAGAGCGTGTGTGTGGGGAGGGAAGCGTGTGCAGACGTGGGTGCAGGGAGGGGGCTTTTCAGAGTTCTGCCTGGGACCCCAGCTGAGGACATTTCTGAATCACACTGGTGGGGCTGTGGGATAAGAGCTGCAGTGAGACTTCCTGTCTGGGTGACGCAAACCACAAGGCCTTTTGTCCTCAAAATGAGTGGATCCCTGGTTCTGAGGACCTGAGATTCCTTAGTTCTCACCTTCTGACTCCAAGAGTCTCAAATTTCCCGTTTCGGATGCCGTGACTGGGAGAACCCAGGAAGGCCATGGACACTTTCCGTCCCTTGGGAGAGCAGAGAGCCCCGATGGCTCACCAGAGACCAGGGCGGCTAATGCACCGCACAGGGGCCAGGTGAGTCTCATTCACAGTCCAGCTGAGATCTGGGCAGGGACCCCCAGCCTGGGGCAGGCTGCCTTCTCCTGGGCCTCAGGCTCCCCAGCGATATATAAGAGCTAACAGTCCCCTTAGCTGGGCCAGTCTGAGCCTGGTGATGGTGGTGGAGGAAGGAGAATGGGCTCCCCATGACTGCTCTCTTGGACCCCAGAGCCAGGGCCTGACCCCTGCCCATCCCTGTGCCTCACAACACCTGCTTCCATGAACATTGGTCTGCTGTGCCACCTCGGACAACTCACTTCACCTCTCTGAACCTTGCCTTCCTCCTCAGTAAACAGGTTCTCCTAACCAACCCCTCCAGAATAATTGTGAAAAGTGAGACCCTGCTTCTGCAGTGACTGGGACAGTGACGATGAGCAAATCCGGAGAGGGTGCCCGTGTGCCAGCTTGGAGAGGCTTGACGGTGTCACTAACATGAACCTATTCCATCTTCACAACAGCCCTACGAGGAAGGCACCATCACTAGCCCCAATGAAGATGAGGAACAGGCTCAGAGGTTGCATGGGGTCACACTGCTGGGGCGGCGGGGGCCCTCACACAGCCTGCCTGCACAGTAGGAGGCAGAGCTCAGGAAATGGTGGGGTTGGGGAGGCAGGGGTCTTCACCTGTGGTTTCTCTGCTTTCCATAGAAAATGGATCAACTCCCATCCCCTGCTTGCTGGGGACAGGGCCAAGACTCTACTATCCTAGGGGGCAGGAGGCTGGGTCCTCCATCTTGACCCCCACCCCCAAGGCATCTCCAGGAGTGATGACAGGAGACTCCTGAGAGAGCGGGAGGGTGCAGCACCAGGGAAGGGTTCTGTGGATGCCGGGAGGGGGATGTAGGGGGGAAGGAGAGGAGGTGGCAGCAGCTGCTCAGAGAGGAGGAGGGCCCAGGGTGGAGGACAGATGGGCTGAGACCCGGTGGGAAGAGCATTTGAAGCAGGGCTCAAAAAAACCCAAAAAACTGCAAGTGCGGCCTTTGAAGCAGGGCTAGGCCTGGGTCCCAGAAGGAGGCCGCCTAGTCCAGGGCCTCAGGTAGAGTGGGGACATCTCCCTGGCCTGTCCCAGCGGCCAGTATCTTGGGGTCAAAGGTCCACAGGCCCAGAGCCCGGTCCGCCCACAGCCCATGTCCAGCCCCTTCTTGCCCTCTGTGACCCAGGCAGGAGGCCTCCTCCTCGGGGCCTCGGCGTCTCTGTTCAAAATGGAGTGAATCTGAGAGCAATGACAAGAGGACAGAGCTGTGAAGAAGGATCAAGTGGGGCACTAAGGTGGCGTGGCCTGGTGGCTCCGTCGGTGCCAACATCAGTCTAATCTGGTCACGGGTTTCATAATCCCAGAAGGGTGGGGCTGGAAGGGGCTTCACAGAATCAGGCTGTTCCCTCTAGAAAGTCTGATGCTGGGAGAGGGTCAGGGGCTACCTGAGGACACACAGCAAGTGGGTGACAGAGGCCAGACAATCCAGGCAAAAGCCTGTCCTCACTGCACCCCTCACTATACCCCTCTTCCGTGTGGCCACTGCCCAGCCTCCCTGCAAGGGAGGGAGGCGGGAGCGGAAGCCCAGAGGGTGCCTGCCTCGGCATGGCTCTCTCCACAGCCCACATGGAGGCAGCTCAGGTGGGGCCGCTGGAGAAACAGTCAGGAGTGGGGTTTGCTGGCTGGACGTGAGGAGACCCGGTTAAAACCAATCCTGACCTTGACCAGTCACCTGATTATTCCCATCCTCCCTGAAGGCTGGTGGGGATAGGCCCTGGGAAGGGGTGCTCTGGTCATGAGGGCTCCCGAGAGGAAGGGGCTAGCAGCAAGAGAATGCACACCACTGAGGACAGGCACACAGCTTTATTGGGGACCTGCAGCGGGCACAGCACAGGCAGATGGGGTGGGGTGGGGGTAGGGACAGGCAGTCTGGACTAGGAGGGTTCCCACAGCGGCAGGGATAGGTCAAGCAAAGAGGCAGAAGGACAGGACCACTGCCCACAGATCTGGTCTTCCCCGAGGGGCCAACGAAGAGAAGGCGGGTAATGCCCAGGACTTCTCAAGCACAACCTGGAACAGGCCTCGGAACTGTGAGTTAAAAAAGGAGCAGAGTTCAGTCCGGAGCTAAACTCCCACCCACAGATCTCAGCATCAACACACCTCTCTTGCCTGCATGCCTCTGAGGTGGGCTCACCCTACTGTCCCCAGCCCACTGGGGACGGCTCTGGCCCTCTGACCCTCAGTGCATCTGTTCCAGGGCCCTGAATCCGTGAAGCGACCCTGATTCATAATGGGAAATGTCATGGGCCCTTTCCTGACTGGCCAGGGACAAAACACAGAGCTGGCCTTGAGACAGGGTTGTGGGGACACTGGCTGAGCTGTCCTCAGCTGATGCCAGGCCCAGGTCAGCACCCCCACCACAAGGCAGGGGCGGGGGGCTCTTTGGGCCTGTGCAGTGGGGAGGGAAATGAGGCTTGGGGCCAGAATTGAATCTGCTTATGATTGTGCCTCAGTTTCTCCGTCTGTTTGGTGCTAGGTTGCACCCAATGACCTCAGAAGCTAATGTTCTGCGATCATACCACCGCCACCTCCAGCCCACTTCTGACCACCAGCCATCATGAGTGCCCACCAGGCCCTCCCTCTGCCACCCCCAGCTCCACTAAGAAACCCAAGAAATGCCAACAGATGCCAAGTCAACTAGCCTTCTCTGGCCTGTGAGCTCAAAGACGCCTGACTTCCCAGCAGGAAACACCTGAGGCCCCAGAGAATCTACCGTCTCCAGCTCCAGGGCCGGGACCCCTCTATGAATCTCAGAGCCTCTAGCTCAGGAAGCTCCCCCAACCCCATGGTCATCGGGATCAAGCCTCTGCTAAGAACCACCCTTAAGCCAGCAGCAATTATCCACCAGATCATCTAAAATCAGACTCGTTCCCAGGGCAGAGACAGACCTCTAGAATATACCTGTACGAATACAGCACACCCTGTCTCAACATACACATGTATGTATAGACAGATGCCATGTGACTTTCTAGAGTTCCCCCTGAAGCCACCCTGCCCCATGTCCTGAGGGCCACGGGGCATCATGGGACCACACCAGGCTGGTGCCAGGAGCCACACCTTCCCGGTCCTCAGGCTGGGCGATCCCCTTCAGATGTGGGCTTCGGCAAAGGGTGCTGTGGCCAGGGCAGCAAGTGTCTGCTTTGCTGGATTCCCTGAGGAGGCTGCAGTTTCATCTCCCTGCCTCTGGAAGAAGCCGTGTCGCTGGATCTTTGGATTGCTCTCCTTTTCTCTTTTTGTGCCTCTCTCTTGGTCTCTCAGTCTCTCTCCCCCACAAGGAGACAGAAAAGACCCATATCCAAAGCCTCCACATCTGTCCACGCTGGCTGACCAGGCCTCTCTCATCTACAGCTGGCAGTTCTAGTCTACAGAGCCTTGGAATCCTCCTCCTGTGAGCCGGAGCGCCGGCACCAGGGAAAAGCAAGGAGGAAGGACATGGGACCCAGGGGACCTCTGGCCAAGCAGAGTATAGACTGAGCAGCTAGAAGAATATCCCCAAAAACATGTGCGGGAAGGAGGCGCGGGCCTGGCAGAGGGCAGGGGGCTGGCAGTGGTGCCACCATCAGAGCTGGTTGAAAACCACGGAGGCCTTGAGGTTGGCGGGCTCCACGCCCTCGCCGAAGGTGATGAGGAAGTACATGACCTTGCGGATCTTGGCCAGGTCCGACAGGCGCTCCCCGAACTCCAGGGCATCGGCCTCGTTCCAGTCCATGGCGTCCGAGTCCTCTTTGCGCCAGAAGATGGCCGCGGGGTCCAGCAGCTGACGCGTCATGAGGTTGGTGAGGTCGGGCGTCCAGTTCTGCGAGGTGCCCGTGATGGTGACTTTGCCCGGCTTGTCCAGCACGACGTTCCAGCGCTCGAACTGCAGCCCCTGCTGCCGGACGAAGTCGAGGCGGTACACGGACTCCGTCGGCCGCAGCAGCTTCTCGCCGTCCTGGCGCTTCTCCCCACGCTGCCTCAGGCTCTCCATGCGCAGCCGCATCTGCTTAGTCAGGTCCTCGTCCAGGACCAGCGGCATGTCCAGCTGTGGCTGCTGTGGCCCATCCCCCGCCATGGCCCAAGTGCTGCCGCTGCTCCCGCCCACCTCAAGGAGCCAAGTGGACTGGGGCCTCGGGCGTTGGGACAAGAGGCTAGCAGAGGGGCGCCCCGCCTACCTCTGCCACACCCGCCCCGCACCCTCCCCTCTTTGCCACTGGCCCTTCCCAGCCCCACCCAGTCCTCAAAACGGGTTGTGCCTGAGGAGAGGGAGCCCCAGCTGCCTCCTCACCACTCCTTGCAGAAGCGCAATGCAGGCGTGCAGGCAGGCGGAAGGGTGACAGGCTCCTCGGGGACCAGATCGCTGATGTCAATCGCTGTGGCAACCGCCCTGGCTACCAGGGACAGGCTGGGCTTGTTTGTGAAAAAGGGAGCACTTCCTAAGTGCAGTGATGGGGAGGGCGGTGGGGAGCACGTGCTCACTAGAGGTACATAAGGAGAAGCCGGAAGCCCCCCCAGGAGGGGTCGGGGGAGCAAGGATCAGAGACTGCTCGCCTGACTTGAGTTCTGAAGTTACCCAAGCCAAGCCTGGGAGCTGAGCTGGCTCCCTCCTCCCCCTCACGCCTCCACACCCAATCACCAAGGCCTGTGGATTCTTCTTCCCCAACACCCCAGGAATTGTCCCCTTTGTTCCCAGGCCAGGTCCTTGGCCCAGACACCACCATCTCTCAGCTAGACCCGTGGCTCTCAGACTTTAGTGAAGGTCAGGATCACCTGCAGGACTGAAAACAGACGGCTGGTCCCCACCCCAGAGTTCTTGATTTTACTGGTCTCTAATAAGCCCAAGCATTTCCATTTCCAACGGCCTCTCTGGTGACACCTGTGCTGTCAGGGACTATCTGTGCCTTGAGAATCGCTGACCCAGATGATTCCGGCCAGCTGGCCCTGCCTCAACCCTGTACGGCAGCCACAGGACCAGGTTTCACTTCTACCTAAATCCCCCCACTTATGCCACCCATATTGATCCTCAGTTTCCCCCAGGAGACTCGAGGCAGAGAAAGAATCTGGCAAACATCTATATCCCCAGTGTCCAAGGCGGAACTAGGAGCTCAGCTCTGTGGACAAATGGAGGAACTGGAATGTGCGAGTGCAGTTGGGGTGGGGATGAGGGAGAGAGACTGCTGCCACAACCTGCCCACACACAGGCCAAGGTGTAACAACCGAAAACAGTCTGACAGACCTTGTGGATACCAAGCACAGGCAATTGCTATGTGGAGGCTGAGTAAATCTGGGGCTATGTGAACAGCAGGGGGCCCTAAGGGAAATGTAGCACCTGGTCCTGTTAAAGCAACTCCTCAAGCCCTGGGGTCAGCTCTGGGGGCCAAATACCCCAGAGTATTCCAGGGAACCATACAGCTAGATGTTAAGCCGCCCAACCCTCACAGAACCTCTTACTTTGCAGCTGGAGGGGTGGAGGAGAGAGAAAAACGTGGCTAGGGCGCTACTGAGGGGTTTCTCTTCCCTCCTAAAGAGGAGTGGGTTCTACTCTTCCCAGCCTAAATTCTGCTTGTTATTTATAGGTTTGCTTAATTTTTCCCTGCGATGCACAGGCCCTGGGAACAGTACGTTGCCCATCCCTCTAAAGCAGCCTCCAGAACAGAGCCTGCCATACAGGAAGCTCTTGCACATGCTTGCTGAATGAATGAATGAATGAATGAATGACAAGAGAACAGTGAATGTGATGGACCATAGGGCCCAAGGCCCAGACCAACAAGAGGAGAATGTGCAGATGGGGAGACAGTACGTGGTCACTGGCTGGGGCCAAACTGAAACTTGCGGACAGGTGTGTTTCAGGATTGGGGCATGTGCAAGACACCTGGAAGGTGAGGTCAGAGCAATGGAGCCTTTGACTAAAGGCCTCCAGGGGGAGGCGTTCTAGGCCCAGGCTCTGGCCATGGCAACAAGGGACTGGGGTGGCTGAAGGTCAAAGCTGACAGAGATGAGACTAAGACCAGGGTAACAGAGGGGGCAGAGTCACATGGACACAGTAATCCCTGGGATACAGCAGTTCTTGGGGCAGAACAGGCAGGGAACTTGGAGGAGCCAAGCCCATTGTGCCGGAGGGACCGGCCAGAGCAACCGGTTGGCAGGGGACAGAAGTAAAGTGGGCTGAGGATGGAGGCCCAGTGTAGGACCCAAGTGCTTGTCAGGGGACACCGCAGCCAGGAAGCAGCAATGGGGGAAGAAGATCCTCTATTTCTAGATCTTAAGGGGGAAAGGGAGGCTCACCTTCTACAGATGAGGATCTGGGGGATCCCTGGAGAGGGCCTAGTCTCACCAGGGCAGCGGGGCCCCGCCCTGCAGGAGACTGAAGGTGGAGGGCGGTTGTGGCCAGGGCTCGGGCCTCACTGACCCTCACAGAAGGCGGGGAGGGGGTGGACAGAAGGTCAGTGGAGGAAAGGGAGGAAAAAAGGAGGGAGCAGGAACATGGGTGTGCTGAGGCTTGTGGTCGAGGGTGCAGAGAAGAGGCAGGAGGCTGCAGGCAGGGTTCAGCCCCACTGATATCCACAGACCTTTGCCCAGCCCTCAGAGGCCTTAGGACGTGCCCAAGGCTGGACATGAGAATGAACACAGAAAGGCAGCTCCAAACTCGAATATGTGATTGCAAAAATGCACCTAACAAGCAAACAAAACCTCTTCAGCCCCCATTGGAAAAAAGACTAGAAGGAAATACAGAAAACCTTAAGTGACTTTGTACTTCTTTGTGCTTTGGCGCTCACTTAATGTGTGGTGAGTAAACTGCTAGGTAACAAGGGTAGAGTGGGAGACTTCTTTTTTTAGAGACAGGGTCTCACTCTGTCACCCAAGCTGAGTGCAGTGTTGCAACCATGACTCACTGCAGCCTCAAACTCCGGCTCAAGCCATCCATCCTCCCACCTCAGCCTCCAAAGTAGCACCTGGCTAATTTTTTAATTTTTGTAGAGACAGGATCTCGCGATGTTGCCCAGGCCAGGAGAGACATTTTTAAACAAAAGTAAAAGATAGCCTGCCCTGGTCCTGCGTGCCCCTCCCAGTCCCCTGCCCACTCCAGACCTTGGCTTAGGCCAGGCGGGCCTGATGACAAATGTTCAACTCAACCGTCACATCCCACTTTCAGGTTCAAAAACCTGGTCACCTGAAGTCCACTGCCCCGCCCTGCCCTCCCCTCAGGAAACACTCAGTCAAGTCAGAGAGACCATCATGCTCCCATCAGGGATCCCATAGGTGGGGGAGGCCTTGCTGACAAGGGGTATCTGGCAGAACAGAGAAACAGGGCAGGGGCGGGAGACTAGCAATGAGGCCAGAGGCGCTGAACCCAACCAAGGGAGGGCCTCCAGGGCTCCAGCCATCCTCCCACAACCCTCAGGCCTGGAAAGATCCGTGTACAGGAACATGATCTGCCCAAGGTCACTCAACTAGCAAGTGACCCTGCCAGAATCAAACCCAGCTCTGGCTGGCTTCAAATCCTATGTACTTTGGCCCCACCTTAGGACTAGGGGTAAAGTGGCTTCCTGGAAGAGGGGGCATCTGTGCTGTGGCTGTGACGCATCTGAGGCTCAGCATTCCCGGGGTGTGTGAGGCTTGGGGGGCAGGGGTGCTAGCTCAGGTTGCGCAGCCCGACCCCCCACTGCCCTTCCTTGGAGAAAACAGGGTGGAGGAGAGAGGCCCATGCAGGGCAACAGGCCCAGAGAGTGAGGGAGGACAACAAACAGGGCCCGGCCAACAGGGACAGGAGGGAAGAGAAAGCGCAGTAATGAGCTCCCCGGGGCCCACATCTCCTTTCAGGACCCAGGGGCTGTCATCACAGCAGCACAGGAGGCAGAGTGCAATTAGACAAGAGGGCCCAGACCCACCGTTTTCCCCAAAGATCCATGTTCCTGGAGGCCAGCCTCCTGGCCCTGGCAGCCTCCAACATCAGCCAGGCCAGGTGCCCCAACAGCCTTGGCCCAGAGATAACACAGGCCTGCTAAGGTCACACTGCATCAATGACAGGCTGCCAGCCTGTAGTCGTGGGTGCCTTCTGCCACTGACTAGAGGGGGAGCTGCACCAGGGAACCACCTGGCTTGGGACAGGACTCACCTAAAAATGACCAAGAAGGGACCCAGCAGAGTCAGGCCCGGCCCCACGAAAGGCCCTGGGAGGTCTGGGGCAGCAAGGCTGATGGTGGAGCTGCTGGTCAAGAGCTGGGCCTAACACTTTGGGGAGGAGCCCAGTTCCCTGCCCAGTTCAGCGGGAAGATTAAGCTGGGCCGGCTCTGCTCATGGGGCTCACCTCGAGGGGGCAGACAGATAAACAGGCAATTATAGGGCAGGGTGGGAGGTGGAGGGCCAGTCCTGCAGTATTCCCACATACCCCCTCCAGCCCTAGACTGAGCCCTGGGCTAGCTGGGATGGGGCTCTGGGGCAAGGGGCCCTTGTCCTGGGCTCAGAGAAGGGGGTGGGGGCCTGGAAGCTGGAGAGTGGAGACCAGCCCTACACGCAGAGAACAGCTCTGGGCGCCAACCCTCTCTGCACCTTGAGGCCAGTGAGTGAAAGAATCTCACGTGTGGCTCTCTGAAGCCCACTCAGCTCAGACGCCCCACAGATACCTACATCTTCAGGGTCCCCAAGAGTCCTATAGCATGCAGCTGCCCCTAAGTCTGCAGGGCCAGAGGCCAAGCCCTAGGAATGCCCACCTGGGGGTGGCTTTGAGAGGTTGCACCCCAGCTCAGGAGACAGTCTCAGCCTCGGCCGAGGACACAGCTCCCTCTGGTGGCCATTGGCCGCCCCAGAGGACGAGGATACAGGGCTCTGCTCCTGGGCCCCGCCCACACGGGCACACCCATGCGTTCTAGAATATGAGTTACCGTGACTCGGTGGGCACAGCCACTTGCCAGGCACCACACTGCGCAGGGCATGTCAAGTCCAGCAACTGGCTCCTCCCTCCCACTCCCCACGCCTGCTCCTCTGACCGCCCCGATTTTGAGTCACTCGCAGCCAGTTACAAAGCAACCAAATGGTGAGTCCGGGACTCCCACCGAGCCTGGAGGACTCAGAAGCCCTGTGCTTTTCAGCCCCGCGGCCAACCCCTTCCAGGAAGAGCAGGAGGGGAGGTATGAGAAAGGGGCAGTGACTCGTGTCTGCCAGGAGGGAAGCCTGTGTCCTGTCCTGCAATTCCTGCCGCTAATCTTCAGGCAGCCAGGGTCTACCTCCCACCTCCCGCGTCCCCAGCAGGGGGGCTCTGAGCACAAGATTTCAGGGTCAGGCTACTCAGCACTCCCATAGGAGGAAAAAACTGGCAGGACCAGAACCCATTCTTCTTGACTCAAGCCCTGTGGCCCTGGTCCTGAACCCCAGCAGCTTGGAAGCGGGTGTCATAGAACTGGAGGTTGTCTGGACCATCCCCTGAGCCACTGGGAAAAGTGAGGCCCAGAGAAGGACAGCGAGTGGCCCAAGTCACACAGCAGCCTACTGGCAGGGGTCTCCTGAGCTGTAAGTGGCATCTCCACGCTGATGTGCTGCAGGCAGCTTCCACATTTCACCAATGTGTATTAGGCTGCCGAACGGCTCTGGGGATACTGTGTGTCCCCAACAGTGGGGAAGGGACATGTCAGAATCGCCTTGGGAACTAAACAGATTCCCAGCACCTGCTCTGGGGCTCCCAGCTGGCAGGTGAAGGAAGGCAATTCTGACACTCAGCCAGTAAGGGGGACCTGGTATGGCCCCCCACCCAGCCCTGGCACAGGCTTCCAGAAAGTGTCACATGCCACACTTAGGCCACACTGTCAGGCCACATCCACATCCTCAGTGCCCCCGCCCTCCCCCAGGCCTCACCTTTTGCCACAGCGACTCCCGGGAGGCCAGGGACGAGCAGGCCGCCACAAACCAGCAATTGCCCACCTGGCCCTGGTGCAAGTCGTGGGAGCTGATGCCATCCACGAAGAGGCGGGGGTCCTCGCAGATGTCCTGCAGAGAAGGCGAGGGGAGGGCGTGAGGGGCCAAGGTGCACACGGGTGCTCCCACGGCAGAGGGAGACCCCATTATCATCACGGAGACCCACCTGCCTTCCCTCACACCCCTATGGCCCGGCTTCTCTCCCAGGTCCTGCCTGGAAGTCCCTCTCCCCTTCCCTGCCAGAGAGTGCTCCTCGGCCCAAGGGTTGCCGATATGGGAGGATGGCAGAGTGCCAGATCCCAGGCACCACCGTCCTCCCGCCCTCTGAGCTCCTCCCTGACCAGCGAGGGCTCTGTTCCCTTAATTCTCCAGCTCCAACAGTCGGCATTGCCCATCCAGCCAGCCTGACGAAGTGGGTGCGGATGCAGGGATGAGACAAATGCTAAAATCTCACATGACAAGCACAAGGAAGGGCAGAGTGGGGCGCTGATGGACCAGTCCAGCATGGCCCTTCCCTCATGGCTCCTCGTGCCCGAGGAGCTTGGGTTGTCACTCCAGCTTATAGATGAGGTCTGGAGGCTCAGAGAGGGGTAGCAACTTGTCAAAGGCACAAAGCATGCAAATGCCAGAGTGGGGCAGAAGTTCCTGTTTGATTTTCCATGGGGACTGGCAGACCTGGCCCAAGAGAGACACAGCCTGGCTCCCAGGTCAGGCAGTTGCCAGGCAGGAAACTGATGCAGCTCTCAGGCCCAGCTTGACCTATTTCTAGAAGCCCCTTGCTCTGCCCGCTAGGAGACAGCTAGCCCAGATGGGCTCCCAGCCCAGTGCCCTCTGCACCTGACCCTGCCTGAGGAGCAGGCAGTGTTAGAAGAGGGAGAAACAGGAGCTTTGGCTTCAGACTGAATTCTAGCTCCTCACTCTGCAAGCTGACATGCCGTGGAGACTCAGCTTTTTCATCTATAAAGGGGGAAGGGTAATTTCTACTTTTTGAGGAATCCATGTATGTAAGTGCCAAGGAGAGTGAAGGCTGCTAAAACGTTGGGTGCTGGGGGAGCTATGCCTAGCCTGCAGGGGTGGCCCCAGCACTGACAGATGCAGCCCGGAAGGGTGAGTTCACCCAGTGCTCCCACAGTGGTTAGCATTCCACCCCCAGGCCTGCGTGGGGGCTGTTGAGATCTCTGCAGGGGCGGCAGAAAGTGCCCAGCATGGAACCTAGTGCCGGTCCAGGAAGCAGAGTCAAGCACACACCATAGAACTTCCGAGCACCCTGTTTGCATGCAGTGTGGGTCCAATGGCCAGTGGGGCGGGGCTGGGCATGAGGAGCTTCCCTTCTCCCTGCCCAGTCCAGGTCTCAGTTTGGGGCATCCACGTGCCACCTGGGTCCAGCAGGCCCACCCCAAACCCCTCCTCCTCTCCCATCCCCATCTTTTTTTTTTTTGTGAGTTGGAGTCTCACTCTGTCAACCAGGCTGGAGTGCAGTGGCGTGCTCACCGCCACCCCAGTGTCCACCTGCTGGGTTCAGGCGATCCTTCCGCCTTAGCCCTCCAAGTAGCTGGAACTACAGGCGCACGCCACCACATCTAGCTAATTTTTTGATTTATTGTAGAGACGAGGTCTCGCCAAGTTTCCCAGTTTCCGTCAGCATCTTCACTCTGCGGAACTGAAAGGAGTGACTGCTCCCCAGGTGAGGGGTGTGGTATTTGGAGGGCAGGAGGAGACCAACAGGAGTCATGCCTCCCATGTACCAGGCACCCCAGCAATCCTCACCATGGCCCTGAGAGGTAGGAAATGTGCCCCTTTTACAGACAAGGAAACTGAGGCCCAGGGAGGCTGAATGCCAAGCTCCGGCCACACAACACGGGCAGGGCGGCCGCAGCCCCTCTGCCTGCCTCCCCGCCCCCAGGCGCTCCCGAGCTCGGTCTATCACAGCGCAGCTTCTGACGTACTGCTGCCAGTGGCCAGCAGGGGGTGGCAGAGGCAGGAAGACGAATTCGAATTCCCGCTCCCCATTGACACCTGTGTAGCTTTGGCTTCCTCACCTGCGCAAAGATGAACTGTTATCCCTGCTGGGCTGTGTGGACTCCACAGACCGAGGAGGCAGAGCACTTGGCAAGGGAAAAGAGGGCAACGGGCTCTCGGTTCCCACCGAGGTGTCTGGGACTCCGGCTGCCCCTTTGCCCAGGAGAACGCGAGTTTTAGACTCCCCAGGGCATGAGCGGCTCCTGAGACCCGGCCCTGTCTTCCAGTGGGCACTGCAGGACCAGCCAGGGCCAAGCTGTAGGTCTGGAGAACCCAGTGAGGCTCTCTTGTCCTGGGGCACCCTCTCAGGAAGCACAGGCAGGAAGAGGCTCCTCGCCCTTCCTGGCCTCCTATCTCAGCTCCCAGCCCTGACCCACACCCAGCCTCTGAGCCAAGGGAGCTATGACTTAGCACCTGCCTTTCCGAGGCCTGAGGGTGGGCAGGATGCGCTGGGAAGGGGGGAGACAGCCACTGCCTGGCACCACCAGGGTCTGCGGCGGGAGGTGACTCCACAGTGTCCTTACACTTCAGATCCTCCCAGCCAGTGCCCTGTGACAGACACCACTGCCCCATTCACAGACAGGAGGTCGAGCCCGGGAGGAGGCGGTGACGGCCAAGGTCACAGGGCAAGTACGTGGCCAACGGGACTCGACCCAGGTCTGCAGGGCTCCCGACCAGGGCTGCCCTCCCCACTGAGCAGCACAGCCAGGGCAGCCCTGCGGGGCAGATTCAGCCACCCGGCCCCGACACTTCTCCGATCCTCGAGAGGGAGACCGGGCTTGGAGTCGGGATCCCACTGCCCTAACGGGCTGTGGCAGAGCAGGGACCTGGGGCAATCATGCAGCCTGGGCAGGAGGACAGAGCAGGAGGCGGCCTGGTGTGCTCCCACTGCCAGGAGAGGCTCGGGGTCTCCAGCTGTAACCTGGAGAAACCGCCTGAGGTTGGTTGCTGGGTCCTAGAGCCCAGAGGCCACACTGGGGCACCTCTAAAAGGGACAACCACAGAAACAGCTCACAGTGACTAGGCGCCTGCTGTGTGCGGCACTGTGCCAAACAACGCTGCAAGATAGCTTCAGCATCCCCTTTTTACAGATAAGGAAACCCAGGCACAGAGAAGTTAAGTCACTTGCCAGGGCCACACAGGAAGAGGTGACCTCCAGGTGGGCTAGGATTTATGGGTGACAAAGACATCCTTCCTTCACCTGTCTCCCTGCACCTGCCCGAAGGGGGTCTCACCATGAAGCCAGGAGGTTGGGGAAGCCATGGGGTCAGGCTTCTCAAGACCAAAATTTGTCCCTCCACTTTTCCTGGGCCATGGGTGGGACATAGGCCACAGAGTGAGTCAGGGTAGTTCCCGCCCACAAGCCGGGCCCTTGAGAAGGAACCAAATTGTGACCCTCCGTGTGAGCAGAGCTGTGACAGCAGGAGTCTGAGAGAAATCAGAAGAGGCTGCCTGGAAGCAGACCAGGCTTGGAGAGTAGGCACGGAGGCTCAGGAGAGGAATGGGAACTCCAAATGTCCTAAGACGGGGTCCAGTCACAGCCTTGAGGTAGGTGCTGCCTCTGACACGATCTTCTTCTGGGCACCTGGCCACCTGTGCTCCCTTCCATCCCTGTCCATCCTGGGTTTGCCTTTGGGTGTCCCCCACAAGCTTGCAGCTCCTGGGCAGGGCCAGGCCCAACTCCGCCCACATGCAGGCTGCAGACAGGAGAGAAAGGGAAGACAACGTGGCACGCAGGATGGGACTGGATGGAGGCCCCCTCTGAGGGCTAGGGGCGGCTTCTAGGGTATGTTTCCAGGGCACAGCCTTCTGCGCCTGCACTCACTTCTCCCTCCCAGCCCCTCCCAAACCCTCCCAGCCTGCTGACCAGCTCCACCGCTGGGGGCCACGGCCCAACCCACCTCCCTTCTCCTACTGTGGTACAACAGGAAATTCAGGTTCTAGTCCCGGTGCACACACAGGAATGCAGCAAGACCACAGACTGGAGCGGCTCAGCTGGGCTGCACCTGCAGCGGCTCCTTCCACTCCCTGCCCTCCTCCCAGCTTTGTTCATTCATCTTCACCCCAGCCGCCTCCCTCCCGAAATCTAAGACCACAGGCAGAATCGATGGGACAACTGAGGAAACTGAAGCCCAGGAAGGCAAAGGGACTCCAGCCTGGGACGGGAAAGGGATTTACAGCCTGTGGCCGGCCAGCCTCCTCTGCAGCAGACCCACCGCCCTCCGCCCTCCCCAGCCCTACCCCACCTCCTTCCAAGCAGTCCCCACCCTTCAAGGACACCTCCTCCAGAAGCCTTTCCGGACTTGCTGAACTCAGCACATGCCCGGAAGGGGGTCATTCCTGGGCAGGGCGGACAGGTGTGCCCCTAGCTGCCAGGTCTCACTTCAAGTTGCCTGTTTCATGGCATGTGCTGAGTAGAAGCGCCTTCTCCAGGAAACGGGTCAAAGAGCATGAACCCCAGCAGGTGGGGTTGGGTCCATCCGGCTGCCTCAGGTGAATCCTGGGGTTTCCAAAACTGACATCTGTTCTAGGACCCCATCTGTCCTCTCTGCAGTCCACCAAAGGACCTCTAGGCCGATGTCTAGGTGTGGGAGAGGCAGGATGGGGGGATCTCCCACGGGGATGTCAGGAGGCCCCTACCGCGGCCCTGGGCCCGAGCCAGGAGAAGGCAGCTCCTGTCCGTAGCCCTTGATGCCTCCTGGGCTCTCGGGCCTTGAGACAGTCCCCATTCTCCTCATTCTCCTCGTATCTTCCCGGCCAGGCCCAGGGGAGGCCAGCGGATGGTTGCTGTACTGGGAACAATAAAATGAGCCGGCGAGGGGAGGGGGTGTGGGCCCAAGGCAGGTGCCGGGGTGGGGACTGAAGAGGACAAGCCCTAGTCCCATCTGCAGTGTCAACAGGAGATGGAACATCCCTGGCAGGGAGGCTCAGGGTCCCTAACATGGCATGGGCAAAGAGCTGGCGAGAGAGAGGAACGAGTGTCACCTGCCTCCACGGGTCTGGCACCACAGATACTTCGAGTCCTTTCAACCTCTAGGAACCAGGGCCAGAAAGAATCATTCTCCCCAATCACAGATGAGGAAACTGAGGCCCAAAGAGGAGGAGTGACTTGTTCAAGGAAGGAGGCAAGGAGACAGGAAGGCTGGCTGAAGAGGTCTTCCAAGACAGCGGCTGCGTGAGGACCAGCTCAGAGAAGGAGCAGGAGGGGTGGGGGGAGAGGGCTTCCCTGGGTGGTAGAGATACTCAGCTCTCTGCTCTGTTTGTAAACAGTCGGGTTACGGGACCGGGAGTGGGACTCCATAGCAACATGAGCCCTGCAAGCCAAAGTCCCATCTGCCGGCCAGGGTCAGGCGCTGGGGGTTAATGATCACCCGACTGGGCTGGGCCTGCCCACTGCTGGGCCAAGCTGGCTTGACTTCCTGTTCCACAGACCCAGCATCCCGCCGGTTGGGAGGGGGCCACTGCCCCAAGGGCCTGCCACCAGCCAGCAGGCACTGGCATGGTTTGGCAAGTCCACGCAGCGACGGGGACCAGCCACAGCAGCCTAGCCCACACGGCCTCACCTGCCACTGCTCAGCCCATGCCTGGACCTCCAGACGGAGGTCTCCCACACCTGGACCTCCACTGAGAGTCCTTTGGTGGGATGCAGGGGGACAGGTGAGGTCCTCTGAACAGACATCAGTTTTAGAAGCTCCTGACTGAGGATTGATCCCGCCATCACCGCCCCGTGCCACAGCCAAGCCGGGGCAGTTCTGCATGTCTAGGAAGGGCAAGGCGCCATGCACATGCCAGTGAGGAAGGGAATGAGGAGAAAAGGTGTGGCAGGAAAGGGGCTCGGAGAGGGTGGGGGGGGCTCCACCAGGTCACATGGCAGGGATCGCTGAGCCAGCTGGCCTGGTGGTTCCTCCTCTCACCTCACCAAGCCCAGCTGCCCCAGCAAGGCCTCACCAGCCTCTTTGCAGAGCTGCAGACCTGAAATGTCTGGGTGATGGCCAGAGGGCAGGCAAGGGTCAGGATGGGGGCAGCAGGGGGGTGGAGTGAGAGGAGGGCAGAGAGCTCAAGTGTCCACCCCTCCTGCCCACACCCAAGGCCTTACAAAGGCCCTTTGAGGCTGGCCTTCTTCCCCACCCACTGGACAAAGGAGAGAGAGGAAGACATGGGAGTGAGGCCTGAAAGCAGATCTCTTGTGGCCCAGCAAGGAGGCCCCTGGGCGTTCTAGAGAGCTGGTGCAGGGCTCGGAGATGCCAAAGCAGCTCTTGGGGCTGGGATCAAGGGTACCCAGGACCCTCTATCTGGTCTTGGGGGAAGGTGGGGGGTGTGGGGAGTCAGGGGGGACAGAGCCCGGGGAGGCAGGACCCCAAGGTCCTAGCCTACCCCTGTGAGCAGCTCACTGGGCAATCAGGGCACCTGCCTTCCCCTTCCAGCCTTAGTTTCTCCACCTCAAGAGTCCCATGCCAAGAAAGTCCACAGAATATTGAGTTGGAAGGACTTGAGACCATAGCCTAGAAGAGAAACTAGAAAACTAAATTTCATTTTTCCAAAAAGCCCAGGATCAGATGGAGCCTCTCCCAGGTTGCCAAAAATCTGTCTCTGGTGGCTCTCACTGCCCAGAGAGTGAGGGCCTAGCACCTCCCTGCACATCAGCCCCGGGCCTCCACGTGGCCACCTCTCCCCTCGCTCCTTCTCTGGTGGGCTCCAGCTGCACTGCCGTTGCCTTTGTGGGCCTGAGGGGCTACACCCAGTACGTCTCTGATCCCTCTGTGTCTTCTCCTGCATGGACCCTCCTGCAAAAGCCTCCCTCCGAGACACCTTCTCTATTATTTTTGGTTTTTTGTTTTTTGAGTTGGAGTCTCACTCCATCGCCTAGGCTGGAGCGCAGCAGCACACTCACGGCCACCCCTGCGTTGACATGCTGGGCTCCGGTAAGCCTTCCACTTCAGCCTTCCAAGTAGCCGAAACTATAGGCGCACACTACCAAGCCCTGCTAATTTTTGATTTATTATAAAGACAAGGTCTCGTCAAGTTGCCTGGGCTGGTCTCAAACCTGTGGGCTCAGGCAGTCCACTCGCCTAGACCTCCCAAAGTGCTGGGATTACAGGCTGAGCCATCAAGTCCGGCCTGCCTTCTCTATTATTGAGTAGCTGAAGTCATGACCTCCTCCCAGGCCTGAGTATCCTCGGGACAGCACAGTTGCCCACTCTGAAGTCCCCCTCACCCCCCCTCCCAGGATGACTCTCACTGGCACCCACATAGCCCCGGAAACTAGGAAGAGGCCTGGGGCAGGGACCTCCAGCAGCCTCCCCTCCACCCACAGGGATACCCACTCCGCAGGGCCAGGGACACAAGCCCCAGCCCACCCTCACACCCTCACATCACTGGGGTTCAAGAGTATGAAATCACACCATAAGACCAAACATTTCTGTGTAACACCCTTTAGCCTCAGGGGCCAAGGCCAGGACGGGAGAGCACCCAATAGACGTCACCCAGTTCATTGCTATCAATATTCGTGGTATCGGCTCCCAGTATTGTGTGCCAGACTTGTACAGACTTTTTCTTTTTTTTGAATTGGAGTTTCACTCTGTCACCCAGACTGGAGGGCAGTGGCATGCTCCTGGCCACCGCAGCCTCGACCTGCTGGGCTCCGGCAATCCTTCCGCCTCAGCCTT
>NW_007251435.1:436882-449970 GCF_000164805.1 Carlito syrichta | reverse complement strand
CGCCTCAGCCTTCCAAGTAGCTGGAACTACAGGTGCGTGCTACCACGCCCGGCTAATTTTTGATTTATTGTGGAGATGAGGTCTCACCAAGTTGCCCAGGCGGGTCTCGAACCCGCAGGCTCAGGCAATTCACTCACCTCAGCCTCTCAAAGCATGGGATTACAGGCTGAGCCACTTAGCCCGGCTTATTCTTCTTCTTCTTCTTTTTTTTTGTTTTTTGAGCACCGGTTTTATTTCAGTCTTTTTCGTGAATTACCTCTTCGAATCCTCACAACCCTATGGTGGGGGAGGACTTTTTTTTTTTTAATTAGAAATGGGGTCTTACTGTTTTGCCCAGGCTGGCCTTGAATTCATGGTCTCAAGCAATTCTCCCACCTCAGACTCCTGAGTAACTGGGATTACAGATATGCACCACCACACCCTGCAGTTACTATTATTTTTTCTACTATTATTGATTAATCATCATAGTAAATACTTTTCATTTACACCGCAAATGTCTATTTCAAAATCACTAAATCAGGAAATTCCTTACATTTGGACACCACTCTACATTTTACTAATAAAAGGTTTATACATCACCTCATTTTTATCCCAAAAATGACCCTGAGAGGGTGACCCTGCCAGGCTACTGCCCCATTTTCCCTGTCAGGAAGTTAAGCCCCTGAGAGGGCTGAGGGTCTGGCTGGGCCAAGTTAGCCCCAGGATTGGAGCCTGTTCTCCAGGCTGCCCATCCAGATCAAATCCCAGGGTCTCGGCCCCTCCACTTTCTCAGCAGCCCAGGGCTAGGGATGCCTCCTCCGGCCACCCCGACATCCCCACAGACCCAGCCTTGTGGGTGAGTCTGGGCCTTCTCATCCCAGCTCCTGCTGGGACCAGACACTGACCTTGGGCCGCTTCCACCTGACAGCGGGCCCCGGGGTGCCCTTGTAGTAGAGCGAGTCATCGGTGGCGGGGAAGTGAGGGTCCTCGAAGAGCACCTTCCTGCGCAGACAGGCCCGCTTCAGGGTCGAGTAGTTCTGGTCCTCGTAGGGCTTCACGCATGAGAACATGGTGCTCACTGCCCCAGGGAGGGGCAGGGGAATGCCTGGACAGGAAGGCAGAAGACCGTCACTCACTGAGCACCTGAGGTCCCCGTCATGCATTCGTCCCACGTGCTCCTCCCCGTGCAACCCTGTGAAGCAGACACCATCGTCCCCATCATACAGGAAAGGAGAAGAGGCTCAGAGAGGGGTAGAGGCCTGTCCAAGGTCACACAGCTGATGTGTGGTAGAGTGGGGACAGGGAATGACTTCCTGACTCTGCAGCCTGGGTTCTTTGTGTTTCTGATGCTTAGAGGTGACCCAGAGGCCCCAGCACACACAGCTCAGGGCTGGGTAGGCCGTACCTGCCTCCCTCCCTTCCTTTGTTTGACCAGGCTTCCCTAGACCTCCCTGTACTGAATCAGAGCAGCCAGCCCCAGCAGCTCCCTGGCTGGTTCTGCACCCACAGGAAGCCAGCAGCCTGGTCTCCAGTGTCCCCCTCCCCTCTAGGGAGTGGTCCGTTCCTGGTCTGTGTGGGAAACCTTGCCCCAAGAACCCCTTCAGTCACACACTTGTCCTCTGGCCCTCCCTCCAGCCCTGCCTCCCACACCACAGCCCTTCCTCAGCCCTTCCTCCATTCCCCAGGGTCAGGCAAAGCACCCTGACACTTGCTGACCTAGTGCAAGGGACACGGACTGGACCAACATGGGCAGGAAAGGCATATGGAAGGGGAAGGGAGGGTTAACGGGGAGGGGGGACTGCGGTCAGTGGGGGCTGAAACATGGGGAGGGCCAAGACAGACACACACCTGAACAACCCCCCCATCTATGCCACTCCATCCCTCAGATTCCATCCAGACTGCAGTGGGGTATCACACCCCTCAATCTACTCATCCCAGAGCCTGCTAAGGCAACACTGAAATCCCACTGGGATACAGGCCATTTTCCCAGCCCAACCCTGAGAGAAACTGAGGCAAGGGAGACTGGCTAATGAAATGACGTGTGAGAGCAAGACTGATGTGGATATCAACCCCAGTAGCACCACTCACTGGCTGGTGACCTTAAACAGGTCATGGACCTCTGTGATAGGAATGCTGCACCTGGAAGCTGCCATTGTATTAACCAAAGGCCGAGGAGGCTGCCAGGCAGGCCAGAGGGAAGGGGAGCGAGGGAGGAGGGGCCAAGCCAGCTCATCCCCAAGACAGGTTCCATTTTCCTGGCACCTCCATGACAAGTCCCCTGGCCAGAGGCCTGTGTGCACTATTATCTCACAGTGCTGAGTGGGCACGCTGCTGTCATCTTTCAGAAAAGAGAACCGTAGCTCAGGAGGTAAAGGGACATGTCCAAGTTCCCATGGAAACCTGGAGCCCAAACTGGGGCCCGGGTCCACCACCTTTGGTTCCTCCACCATGGCCTTAGGACCTTGCCACTCTGGTCCAAGGGCTCCCCACATGCCCGCTGAGGGAGGGAAAGAGAACGGAGGAGAGAGACAGGACAGGAACGAGCAGTGTGCAGACACCGATGGACAGTAGGGAGGGCGCCTTGTCCCCGCCTGCCAAGGGTTCTGAGAGCTCTGAGAGCGGGCTTGGCCCTTGCTCTACCCCCACATTCACATTGGGCCTGCTGTGACCTCAGGCCAACCACTTAACGCCTCTTGCTGCCCCTCTGTCCCAGAGGCTGACAGCCCTGCCCCCTCTCACCCATCCTCTGGTCTCAGAGGCCTGAGGGAAGGGGAGGAGCCTGCAGAGCCAGCTCCAGGGCTCCAGCAGTCACCAAGGAGAGTCATTAGCACCACGGGTTTCCGGCAGGGTCAGCTCAGGAAGCAATTTAAGCTGCAAGAATTAGATCAGAGGAGCTGAAAGCAGTCCAGAAATCAGCTCTTGCAATTCCAGTGTTTCAGGGCCCAGAGGGCCCAGACAGGGGAGCAAGGCAGCTCAGATCACACAGC
The DNA here is from genome assembly GCF_000164805.1 of Carlito syrichta. Taxonomy (NCBI): domain Eukaryota; kingdom Metazoa; phylum Chordata; class Mammalia; order Primates; family Tarsiidae; genus Carlito; species Carlito syrichta. The sequence goes on along the minus strand of NW_007251435.1, from coordinate 447,004 downwards.
CAGGCTGGCAGAGAAAGAGGGTCTGGCTGCTCTCTAGGACACACAGGGGAGAAGGGGGGTGTATGCTGCTGGGAGGGGAGCTGGAGGCTGACAAGGGAAAGCCTGGCTAGACCAGGGCCCAGGAGGGCAGGGGCCAGGCCTGGCTGGCAAGGGTCTGACGCCCTGAGCCATCCCTCCAGCCTCACCTCTGCCATCAGGCTGACCCTGGCCTACTTATGCCAGACTCTTCCAGTGCCTGGCCTTTGCACAGACTGCCCCCCTGCACCCTCCATCTGCCCCAAGGTCACCGCCACTGTGTCCACTGGGCTGACACCCATGGGTCACAGCTCTCTCCCAGCAGCTCCACGCATAGGCATCAAAACCACAGATAAAAAAGGGGATGGAAAGCAGCTTTCCAAGCCCCCATCCTTGCCTTTCTGGACCCAAGTTTCGGGCCAAACCACTTCCTGTCTATACTGTTTGGGCCAGACACAACCCCTGGGGGAGGTTCAGTACAGTCCAAGCCCCCCCCAGCTGCCCTGCCAGCCTGCCTGCTTCCCTCTCTTTGCCAGTTTCACCCATGCCCTTCTCCACCTGGGCCCAAGCTCCAGGATTTGGAGATCCCTGCACTCCCTGCAGCTGGCAGTTCCGGGTCTGTACACACACCATTCCTTCACCATTCAACCTCCACCTCTGCCAGCCTGAAGCCTCTGGGGCAGTGCCCATTACGCCGTACCCCAACTGCACATGGTCTGTCCGCCTCCCCTGCCCACCTTGTGCCTGTATTCCCAGGGCCTGCCACCTTGTCCCTGTATTCCCAGGGCCCAGCGTTGAGGGGCAGGGGATTCATAACTGTTGAATAAACCAGCAAAGGTGAGCGCGGGAGAAATTTCTTCAGGGATGGGAGCAGTGAGCTCAAGGAATGGCAGCGACTCCCACAGGGACCCCAAGGGCACCCGCTTTCCTAGGTGTGCTGAGGACTGGGGCCACCCCATCCACTAGCCTGGGCCTAGCTCCCCCTCCTGAGTGCTGGGTGCCAGCTGGTGCCCACAACCCCACGGTTGGAGCTGCAGCCCTGGCGCCTTGCACTGCAGCCGAGCCCTCCTCCAGCTCCTGTTGGAGACACGGCCTTAGTTCTCACTGCCGGTCTAAGCTGAGACCTTGGGCAGGCCACATGCCCCCTCTGGTCTGCAGGGTCCTTGTCTGGAAGAAGACAATGCGCCACAGCCACTGGGCTTCCGTGGGGATCAAATGAGACACCATCACACAGAACAGCATTCTGCATTCTTTAACACGTTGAGCCCCAAGGACGATCAATGCCAGGTGATCTACATCTGGGCTTCATCGATGATACGTCCAGATACCTGCCAGGTTTGGGGGTGGGGGCAAAAACAATTCAGGATTCCTACTCCAAGGAACTTTAATCTAGTGTGACGAACAGACACAAGACAGAATAGCAGAATGGCGCAAGTGTCATTTCAGAGGCTCCGGCAAGAGGAATGCAGGGAAGCTTTCACCAAGGTCTGGCCACAGAAGCGGGAGAGAAAGGCCATTCCAGGCCCAGGGAACAACTCAAGTCAAGGCTCAGAGGCGTGAGAGCGCGCAGTGATTCGAACCCAGCCTGGCAAAGTGAGGCCCACGTGGACCAAGAGTGAAGCTGGGTCAGAAAGAGGGGGCTGGGGTGCCAGCCAGAGACTTCCAGGAACCAGTCTTCCAGCAGGTCAGTGAGACCTGCGTTTGAGTCCCAGGTGCACCATTTAGCTGCTGTGTGTCCTTGAGCAAGTTGGGAACCTTCCGAGTCGCTGTCAATCATTAAGCCTCCCCTGAGTGCTACTAGGTTCCAGCCTCTACGAGGTTCCAGCCTCTACCGTGGCAGAACAGCAGAGAACAAAAAGAAAGTGGCCTCTGCTCCTGGGCCTGGCCAGGGGAAGCTCGGTCTGCCCTCACCAGGGAAGTGGTGCTGGAGGAGGGCTGGGCTGCCCAGGAGGCTGTGGCCTAGTCTGCTGGTCTCTGGACCTGCTGTAGGTGGCGGGGACAGCCTGGCTGTGCACAGGTGCAGTAAGAGCCTAACCTCCCCAGCTGCAGGACAGGAGGGCTGATATCAGAGAGCCTTCTCTGGGCAGGACAGCCACCAAAGCCATTTTGTAGATGGAAACATCAAGGAACTTGCCCAGAGTCCACAGACTGTTACATGGATCCCAAGTCTCCAGATTCATCTCCCACCAAGCCTGGGTTAACGCTGTGATTGTTTTAGGGGGCACCCAGATGGGCAATAGGGGAGTAAGAATGGTCATTCCTGCCCAGTTCTCTCTCAAAGAGAGCTCAGTTTGGCCCAGCATATCTTAAACCCCTTATAGCCCTTGCCCATCTCCTACCGAGCCAAGGAGAAGCAGGCCTCAGTCCGAGAGGGTAAGGATAGCCTAAGTGATTCATTTTCCAAGAACTGCTTAACAAAAGTTGCTTAACAAGCTTGCAGATATGGCCACCCAAGAAAGTACACATTCCTGGCAAGTCCCTTAACAAACAAAACCCAGGAGCACCCCAACTTCTTAAAATGATGGCTGGTCATCAGCTCATTGTTCTTTTTACTTTCTGGTTCTTCTCACTCCTCAGGACATTTGGCGGGTCCTTTTCATGGGCAGGAAAAGAGGGAAAGGGACAATGAATGCCTTATAACGGAATAATAGAACTTAAGTGACGTATGGGAAGATTGTATAACCCAGAGTACTCAGCCAATGAGGAAATGGGGGCGGGACTTGCACACTAGGGGAATACACTGCTTGTTGTAACCATTCTGGGTGTGCCTGCCTACCAGACACCCGATCTTGCAAGACCGCCATTACTGTCTCTCTTCTGCTGTATCCCGCGTCTCCGTGTTCATCCTTTGATTTTGGACAGGTGAGTCTGTTTCTCACAAGAGCCTTCCACGAGCAACAGCATCTGGCCAGAACTGAATGAAGCTATTGTTTTTATTTTTAAGATCCTTACTTTTTGTATTTATAGAGAGTAATACTGATTTTCCATTTACAGTAGATACACAGTTTCTTTTCAGAACTACCAGGGGGGAAAAGAGGGCAATGTAAAGAAAAACACTAAGTCACCAGTGGTGTGGGTGGAACGCCTAGTATTACAGCAGACCATGAAAGACAAGCCCAGACCAGGCTCTAGAGCTGTGTGGCAGGGGCAAGACACTTACCTCTCTGAGCCTCTAAGGGGTGGAATAATGGAGCCTGCATCAGCCTCAGTCATATGATAAGAACCAGAGGACACAGCTGAGCCCAAGGGCAACAGCAAGAGGACCTCAAAGCCAGCATATAAAGGGCCAATAGTAGCCAGAGCCATATGAAGAGAATAGGCTAGAGGACTCATACTACCAGCTAACGAGACAGATAACGAAGTTCCAGTCATTAGACAGTGTGGTACTGGTACAGGGGTAGACAGACCAATGGAACAGAAGGGAGAGTCCAGAAATAAGCCACAAGTATAAGGACTCTTGATTTAAGACAAAGGTGATACCACAGTGTGTTGGGGAAAGGATTATCTTTTCAATAAATGGTGCTGGGTCAACTGGCTATCCACACAGCTTGACCCCCTACCTCACACTGTACACAACCTAATTCCACATAGATTACAAATCTAGCTGAAAGGTAAAGGAAAAATGCTATTAGAAGAAAACGAAAAGGCTAGGTATGGTGGCTCATGCCTGTAATCTCAGCATATCTGGAGGCAGAGGTGGGAGAACTGCTTGAGCCCAGAAGTTTGAGATCAGCCCAGACAACATACTGAGACCTCATTTCTACAAAAAATTGAAAAAATTAGCCAGGTGTGGTGGCATGCTGCTGTAGTCCCAGCTACTCTAGAGGCTGAGGCAGAAGGAGGTTAAGCCCAGGAGGTTGAGGCTGCAGTGAGCTGTGATCATGCCACTGCACTACAGCCTGGGCAAAAGAGCGAGACCCCAACAAGAAGAAGAAAAAAGAAGGAGGAGGAGAAAACATAAGAAAAGAGCATTTCCAGATGGCCAATAAGTGGAAGAAAAAGAACAACTTCACTAATCTTCAAGGAAATGCAAATTAAAACCATAGAGAGATACCACTATACCCCCACTAAAATGGCTAAAGGGAAAAGCAACACACACACACACACACACACACACACACACACACACACACTCCCAACTGGAGCTCTAATACATTATTGGTGAGTATGAAAACTGGTAAAATCACTTTGCAAAACCATTTGACTATATCTACTAAAGCTGAACAAAACACATACTTTTATATAATCTAGTAACTCCATTTCTAAAACTATATCCAACAGAAATGTATGCACATATTCACCGAAATAAAGTACAAGAATGTTTATCACAATAGAATTTGTTATAGTTAAAAATTAGAAACAACCTAAATGTCCATCGGCCGAAAGAATGAATAAGTACATTGTCATATATTTATATGATGTAATGCTAAACAGTAATGAAAATGAATAAATTGTTGTTGCATGCAATCCTATGGATAGATCTCACAAGTATATTAATTTTTTTTTGAGTTGGAGTCTCACTCTGTCACCCAGACTGGAGTGCAGTGGCCACTCCCAGCCACCGCAGCATAGACCTGCTGGGCTCTGGCGATCCTTCCGCCTCAGCCTTCCAAGTAGCTGGAACTACAGGCATGCGCTACCACGCCTGGCTAGTTTTTGATTTATTGTAAAGATGAGGTCTCGCCAAGTTGCCCAGGCGAGTCTCGAACCCGCGGGCTCAGGCAATCCACTCACCTCAGCCTCCCAAAGTGTGGGATCACAAGCATAATATTAAGCATAAGAAGCAACATTACATGATTTTATTTAAATAAAATTGAAAATCAAGGCCATCATTACCCTGATTTTCAAAGCCAAATAAGGATACTACAAGAAAAAAAATACTGTCAATATCCTTGATAAATATATATGCAAAAATTCTGAACAAAACCAGGCACAGTGGCTCAGGCCTGTAATCCCAGCAATTTGGAAGGCAGAGGCGAGAGGACTGCCTGAACCCAGGGGCACAAGACCAGTCCAGGCAATTTGGCAAGACCTCATCTCTACAATAATCAAAAAATTAGCCAAGTGTGGTGGCACACACCTGTAGTTCCAGCTACCTGGAAGGCTGAGGTGGAAAGGTCTCCCCCAGCAGGCTGAGGCTGCAGTGGCCATGAATATGCCACTGTACTCCAGCCTGGTCAACAGAGTAAGACTCCAGCTCAAAAAAAAAAAATCCTGGCCAGGCTCAGGCTGTAATCCCACACCTTTGGGAGGCTGAGGTGAGTGGATTGCCTGAACCCGCGGGTTCGAGACCTGCCTGGGCAGCGAGACCTCATCTCTACAATAAATCAAAAAAATCAGCCGGGCGTGGTAGTGCACGCCTGTAATTCCAGCTACTCGGAAGGCTGAGGTGGAAGGATCACCGGAGCCCAGCAGGTCGAGGCTACGGTGGCCAGGAGCAGTCACTGCACTCCAGTCTGGGCAACAGAGTGATACTCCAACTCAAAAAAAAAAAATCCTGAACAAAATACTAGCAAACAAACTAAACATGATGGTGTGTGACTGTAGGCCTAGCTACTCAGAAGGTTGAGGTGGACAGCAAGATCCTGTCTTAAAAAAAAAGAAAGAAAAGAATTTCCAGCAAACAAACTTTAACAATACTTTAAAAGGACCATTCACCACGATCAAGGAGAATTTAGCCCTAGGATGCAAAGATAGTTCAATATCTGCAAATCAATAGAGGCAATATACCACATTAAAAGAGTGAAAGAAATCAACCATATGATCACTGGGCACCATGGCTCATGCCTGTAATCCCAGCACTTTGGAAGTGGAGATGAGAGGATTGCCTGAGCCCAGGGGTTGGAGACCAGCCTGAGCAACTTGGTGAGACCTCATCTCTACAATAAATCAAAAAATTAGCCAGGCATGATGTCACATGCCTGTGGTTCCAGCTACTTGAAAGGCTGAGGCAGAAGGGTTACCTGAGCCCAGCAAGTCAAGGCTGTGGTGGCCATGAGTGTGCCACTGCACTCCAGTCTTGGTGACAGAGTGAGATTTTAACTCAAACAAAACAAAACAAACATATGATCATCATCTCATTAGATACAGAAAAAGCATTAGACATTCAGCATCCCTTCAGGATAAAAACTCTCAATAAGTTAGGTAAAGAAGAAATGCAGAGAAATCAGTAGCACTTCTATAGCCTAACAACAAACTATTTAAAAAAGAAATCAAGAAAACAATCCCATTTATAATAGCTACCTCCCCCAAAATAAAATACTTAGGAATAAATTTAATCAAAGAAGTGAAAGACCTGTACACTGAAAACTATAAAGCATCAATGAAAGAAACTGAAGAAGATACAAAAAAAGAAAATAAATTCTTTATATATGGATAAGAAGAATTAATATTGTTAAAATGAAGCTGGGCTCGGTGGCTTAGCCTGTAATCCCGTGCTTTGGGAGGCTGAGGTAAGTGAATTGCCTGAGCCCGCGGGTTCAAGACCCGCCTGGGCAACTTGGTGAGACCTCATCTCTACAATAATCAAAAAATTAGCCGGGTGTGGTAGCGCGCGCCTGTAATTCCAGCTACTTGGAAGGCTGAGGCGGAAGGATTGTCGGAGCCCAGCAGGTTGAGACTGCAGTGGCCGGGAGCGGCCACTACACTCCTGTCTGGGTGATAGAGTGAGACTTCAACTCAAAAAAACAAAAACAAACAAACAAAAAAACAAAAATATTGTTAAAATGTTCATACTACCCAAAGCAATCTACCGAGTCAATGCAATCCCTATCAAAGTTCCAATAATATTTTTCACAAATTTGTTTTAAATCCTAAAATTCATATGGAACCACAAAAGACACCAAATAACCAAAGCAATCTTGAACAAAAAGAACAAAGCTAAAGCTATCTCACTACCTGACTTCAAAATATACTAGAAAGCTATAGTAACCAAAACAGCATGGTTATGGTATAAAAACAGACAGACCAACAGAACAACAGAACAGAATAGAAAGTCCAGAAATAAATTCACACATTTATAGTCAATTGATTTTCAACAAAGGTGTGCCAAGAACACTCAACAGGGGAACAAAGACTGTCTCTTCAATAAAAGGTACTGGGAAAATAGGATATCTATATGCAGAAGAATGAAATCACACCCTTATCTCACACCATATAAAAAAATCGGCTTAAAATGGATTAAAGAATTAAATATAAGACCTGAAGCTATGAAACTACTAGAAGAAAACATAGGAGGAAAGCTCCATAGTGGTCTGGGCAATTGTTGTTGTTATTGTTATTAATGTTATTATTATTATTATTATCATTATTAGAATCAGGGTTTCACTCTGTCACCCAGACTGAAGTATAGTGGCACAATCACAACTCACTGCAGCTTCGACTTCCTGGGCTCAGGCTATCCTCTGGCCTCAACCTTCCAAGTAGATTGAACTACTAGTGTGTGCCACCACACCCAGTAAATTTTTTTATTTTTTTGTAGAGATGAGATCTTACTATGTTGCCTAGGCTGGTCTCGAACTTCTGGGCTCAAGCAATCCTCCTACCTCCCAATGTGCTGCATTTATAGGCGTGAGCCACTGCACTCTGCCAGTCAGGGCAATGATTTTTGACCCTAAAAGCACAAGCAACAAAAGCAAAAACAGGCAGATGGGATTATGTCAAACTCAAAAAGCTTCTGCACAGTAAAGGAAACAATCAACAGAATAAAAAGACAACCTACAGAATGGGAGAAAATATATGCAAAGTACACATTTAATAAGAGGTCAATATCCAAAATACGTATGGAACTCAAACAACTCAAAAGCAAACAAAAAACTCAACTAAAAAACAGACAAAGGACCTGAATAGACATTTCTTAAAAGATATACAAATAGTCAACAGGTTTATGAAAAAGTGCTCAACATCACTCAACACGGAAACTAAAATAAAAAACACAATGAGCCGGGCTCGGTGGCTCAGCCTGTAATCCTGCACCTTTGGGAGGCTGAGGTGAGTGGATTGCCTGAGCCCCGGGGTTCGTGACCCGCCTGGGCAGCGAGACCTCATCTCTACAGTAAATCAAAAAATCAGCCGGGCGTGGTAGCGCATGCCTGTAATTCCGGCTATTCGGAAGGCTGAGGTGGAAGGATCACCGGAGCCCAGCAGGTGGAGGCTGCGGTGGCCGGGACGGCCACTGCACTCCAGCCTGGGCGACAGAGTAAGACTCTAACTAAAAAAAAAAAAAAACCAAAAACACAATGAAATGTCACCTCATGCTTGTTAGAATGACTTTTATCAAAAAGACAAAAAATAAGTGTTGACAAGAATTTGAAGAAAAGCACACTGTTGGTGGAAATATAAATTAGTATAGCCATTATGGAAAGCGGTACGGAGGTTCCTCAAAAATTAAAAACAGAACCACCACATGATCCAGCAATCCCACTACAGGGTGTATATCCAAAGGAAAGGAATCAGTATGTGAAAGAGACACCTGCACTGTCATGTTCATTGCCAAGACATGGTGTCAACCTAAGAGTCCAGCAATGGACAAAGGGATGAAGAAAATGTGGTATATATACCCAACGTATGTATATATACAATGGGATACTATTCAGCTACAAAAAAGAAAATCTTGTCATTTATGACAACATGCATGAAGCTAGAGGACATTATGCTAAGTGAAATGACCAGGCACAGAAAGACAAACCACACATGGTCTCACTTATATGTGGAATCTAAGGAAGTTGAACTCAGGCCGGTGGCTCATGCCTATAATCCCAGCACTTTGGGAAACCAAGGTGAAAGGACTGCCTGAGTCCACAAGTTTGAGACCAGCTGGGGCAACTTGGCGAGACCTTGTCTCTACAGTAAATCAAAAAACCAGCTGGGCGTGGTGGCATGCTCCTGTAGTTCCAGCTACTTGGAAGGATGAGATGGAAGGATCACCAGAGCCCAACAGGTCAAAGCTGCAGTGGCCATGAGCATGCCACTGCACTCCAGCCTGGGCAAGAGTGAGACTCCAACTCAAAAAGAAAAAAAGAAAGTTGAACTCACACAAGCAGAGGGCAGAATGGTGGCTACCAGAGACTGGGAAGGGAGGTTGAGGAAATGTTGGTCAAAGGATACAAAATTTCAGACAGGAGGAATAAATTCAAGAGGTTTAGTGGAGCTGGGCGTAGTAGCTCACGCTTGCAATCCCAGCATTTTGGAAGGCAGAGGTAAGAGGATTGCTGAGTCAGGTATTCAAGACCATCCTGGGCAACATAGTGAGACCTTGTCTCTACAATACAGTCTTTAAAATTAACTGGGCACGGTGGTGCACGTCTGTAGTTCCAGCTATTTGGAGGGCCGAGGTGGAAGGATCCCGACCCCAGCAGGTTGAGACTGCAGTAGCCATGATCGTGCTACTGCACTCCAGCCTGAGCAACAGAGACTCTGACTCAGAAAAAAAAAAAAGAGATCTGTTGGTGACTATAGTTAATAACAACGTACTCTATCCTTGAAGACTGCTAAAATAGTGGATTTGAGTGTTCTCACCACAAAAATAAGTGAGGTAAAATATGTGTTAATCAGCTCAATTTAGCCATTTCACCATGTACACACATTTCTTTTTTTTTGAGTTGAAGTCTCACTCTGTCACCCAGGCTGGACTGCAGTGGTTGCTCCCGGCCATGGCAGTCTCGACCTGCTGGGCTCCGGCGATTCTTTCGCCTCAGCCTTCCAAGTAGCTGAAGCTGCAGGTGCATGCTACCACACCCGGCTAATTTTTTGATTTATTGTAGAGATGAGGGCTCACCAAGTTGCCCAGGCGGGTCTCGAACCCATGGGCTCAGGCAATCCACTCACCTCAGCCTCCCAAAGTGCGGGATTACAGGCTGAGCCACCGAGCCCAGCTCACACATTTCAAAATGTTACGTTGCATAGGATAAATATATTTTAAAAACTAAAAATTATTATTTACAGTTTTTTAGAGTAAGGATTTATTTAGAGGACAAAAAAGCTCCCACAGTGGGAGGGAACTCAAGGGCTTTGCCCCTAAAAATTATTTTCAAAATAATTTAAACGTGATTGTTTAATTATTTAACCAAACAGTTACCTAAATTATTTAATTTCTTAAGATTTCTTTAC
>NW_007251435.1:431195-436284 GCF_000164805.1 Carlito syrichta | reverse complement strand
ACTGCACTCCAGTCTGGGCAATAGAGTGAGACTCCAACTCAAAAAAAAAAAAAGAAAACACGTATTAACGTCTGTAGTGGACAGAAAGCAGGACAGTGGCTACCTTTGAGAGTAGTAATTGGAAGGGGCGTGAGGGACTTCCGGGTTTGATAAAATCCTCTCTCGTTCCGGGTGGTGGCTACATGGGTGTGTTCACTCTGAAAATCCACGGAGCTGCAAGCTCATGACTAATGCACTTTTCTGTAGGTCAGTGATGCTTCAATACAAAGTTACACAAAAAAGGCCAGTGCAGTGAATTTGGTGACCTGAGTCCCACCAGCTCTGAGCCCTCCACAGCCCTAGCCTCGTCCAGCTGGACACCACATGCCTAGGTGGGTGACCTGGGGTAAAGGGAGGAAGAGTGAGGAAGTGCTCAGGCTGGGTCGGCGACTAGGCTGTGTGACCTTCTGCCAGTCTCCATCTCTCTGATCCTCAGCCTCCTCAGGACGCTCTCAGGGAGCTTGTGGACTTGACACTTGGAGCGCTGAAGTCCAAGAGAAGGTCCCACAGGTGTGTAGTGTCCCAATACCCCCAGCCAAGCACACATCTCTAGGTTTCCTCTGCATCTGGGAAGGGCTGCTTGGCCGTGAGGGGTGGGCACAGGTTCAGGGAAAGGAATAAAGCTGACCAAGGGGAGGCTGAGAGGAGCCAGTCAGAGGTCCCGGGGCACCAGGTGCAGGGACTGACTGCACCCTAAGGTGATGGGGAGCTGTGGAAGGGTGCTGAGAGGGAAAGGGACTTGGTCGTGGCTGTCTCAGGGAGCTCCATCTGGCTGCCACAAGGGGAACAGACTAGAAAGGACATGAAACACTGAAGACCACAGAACTTGAACTGCCAGGCTCCTGTGGATGGGCTCCTGGGGCTGTGTGGGAGGGAGACTCAGCTCTACCTGGCAGCCAAGCAACGGTGGGGGCCAAACAGTGAACACCTGCTGGGGGTCCCTCCTGTGTCCCATTGCCCTATGCCCCACGGTGGTGCCCAGTGCCCAGCACAAGCCTGGCAGAATGGGTGTCACCCAGTGCCAGGTGGAGGACCCAATGATGCCCTCACCTACTTCCTGCCAGTCACAGCCCTATCTCCCCCACCTTCCTTCCTTGATGTCCCCTCCTCCCCACTCAAGGTGAGACACCTCCCACCACCACTGCCAGCCTTTGCCACATGAACAGAGAAGGACTGGATAGGGAAGGGACCTGGTCAATTCCAACTTGTGCATCTTTGCTGACACCCATTCTGGGCTGGCCCTGAGCCGGCTGGCAAGGAGGGGGCTAGTCCCCCAAGGCAGTCACACACAGAGGGGCAAAGGGTAACAGATGCACTGTGGCCAGTGCTCCCAGGAGCAGGGCAGGTTGTGGGGCAGGGTGAGGATGCTGGTGGCTCTTTGAGGTGGGGCCCGGGCAGGGCTTGAAGGCTGGGTTGGGGACAGCAGGGCAGGTGGCAGTGCAGGGGAGGGACGCAGAGGGACAGGGAGGAGACCAGCACTGCTGGGCTGCAGAGGCCGGGCTGAAGGCATCGCACCTCCCCAGGGCACAGGGAGCCCAGACTGAGGCTAAGGGTCAGATGCTGCCACAGTGACCCAGGTCAGGGCAGGGAGGGCCAGACACTGGAGTGGGGGACAGGGAAGGGCAGAGCCCCCGTCTGGTGGCCAACTGGTTATTTGGGTGTTTTCGTTAACATGTTCATTTCCTCCTCTCCCATACCCCCAGTCAGCCTCCATCTGCTCCATAAGCCACCATTCTAAAATACTTAATGTGTGCCTCTTTGTCCTGTCATGGGTGTGCTGTGACCTCCCAGGACCCCACACTGACCTGAGGAATGGACAGCAGGATGGGGAGGAGAGAATGTGCGTGTGGAGGGAGAGCCGGGCTTGGCCACCCAGGGTTCTGGGCTCCCGGGTTCTGGCATCAGAGCCAAGGCTGCCAGGCCTAGTGAGTCACTCAGCAAACGCCAGGCAACCTGGCACCGGGGTTGGGAAATCCTGTCTTTCTCCTCCCCTCCCCTCCCCTTCCCTTATCGCTCATGTCTGTGTCCAAATCATTCTCCACCCAGCTGCAGAGTGATTTTTCTTCCACGTAAATCCCACCAGGGGTCCCCTGCTAGGAAACAGAGGGCCTGGAGGGCAGGGCCAGGCACATGTGGGGCGCAGGGTCTCCAGCTGGTCCTGGGGGATGGTGGTCTTGGAGTTCTGAAGTCCCCGGCAGCGTATATGAGAAAGAGTTGGCCCAGGCCTGGCTCTGTGTAGCCTCAACTGAGTCAGAAGCCTGACCCCACAGCTGGTCCTCATTTGGGAATCGGCCGCCCACGGCACTGGGGGAGGAGGGAGCTGGGAAGTATCTGGAAGCCGGCAGACATGGGAGAGGAACCTCCAGAAGGGTGTTCCAGCTCATAGGCCCCTGCAGGCCTTTGCAGGAACAGGAAGAGGCTGAGAGGCTGGCCATAATCCCGGAACCGGGGGCTTCCTGGGCAGGGGGCAGGCCCAGGCCCAGCCTCAGGTGACCAGCTCATCATGGCTTTACACTCAAAGATCCACCTTCTGGGAAACCCTCTGTCCCGGGAAACCCTCAGTCCTGGGCAACCCTGCCCGGCACCAGATCCCGCAGAGTAGGAGTGAGGAGCAGACACAGCCGGGTGCCCCGGTGAGGAGATTCTCTTACCCAAGCGGGGTAATGACTACGTCTCACTCCCTCACAGGGAAGAAAGCCTGACAAAATGAGACTGCACCAGGTCACCAAAGCCACCTCGGCCTCACAGCGCTGGGTGGCCCCAGGCCAGGTCCTGCCCTCTCTACCCTGCAGGCTCTCACCGTTGAATGGTGGGGAGAGCACTCCTTACTCTCTTCCAGTCAGGTGGGTTTGCCCCAAGGACAGCCTCTTTCCTCACTTCCTGCACGGGCAGTCTGTGTCCCTCACGCCACCTGTCCCCAAGACTCAAGGAGCGAAAACGGGTGAGATCACGCCCATTTCTCAGACCGGGAAGCGGAGGTGCCATTCCTCAGATCAAGCTCCTGCACAACCTCAGGAATGGGTTGCGCTGTTCTCATTGTACAGACAGGGGACAGAGGCTCAGTGGGGGGGAGAGGACATTTAGGGCAGAGGCAGGAACCTGTTCCATGTCAGAGTCCTGCTCTGCCTGGCTCAGCACCCCCTTTCTTAGGCAAAGACAGTGACTGCCCACCAGGCCCTGGAAGTCCCACCCAGTGTGCATCCCCCATCCAACCCTCACCCACGCCTGCTCTGTGCCAGGCCAAGGGGGTAGCAAGGAGTCAGACGGGGTTCTACCCTTGGGGTCAGCCTGGTTAGGGAGAGGGACAGAGACCTCTACAAGGCAGCGAAATCTGCTTTAAAAGGGACTGACTGGTTCAGATGGGGCAAGGAAGGCTGCATGGAGGAGGTGGCCCGTAAGTAAGATCTCAAAGGGTAGACTGCGATTTCAAGAGGTGGAGGTGGAAGGTTTGGGGGCGGAAAGAACATTCTGGAAGGAAGAAATCACTTAAAAAGGCTGGAGAACAGGTTGCAGGGGAGGGGGAATAAGGAAGCAAGAACTAGCACAGAAATATAACCACAGCGGGTTGTGGCGGACTCTGAAAGCCAGCCTAGGAACTCAGGAGTGTGACAGCCTGTGATGATTCATGAGAAGGTTGCAGGGAGACCAGGCTGTAGAAAGGCCCGGAGACAGCAGCAGGGCCTGGGGAGGCACAGCTTTGGCCACGGGGATGAGACGGAAACCCGCACGGGGGCAGGTTCACAGCATGCCGGCCGGGGCTCTCTGGGGGCCTGGCCAGGGCTCCTGCTAGTGGCAAGTGGGTCGCCACCTCCCAGGACGGCAGAAAACGTCTCTGGGCCAATGGTGCACTCACTTCCAGGCCCATGCATCCGCTCTGAGCCATGGCCGGTTCCTGACCACGACAGCCTCGATTGCCAGTGGCTCTTGCCCATGCCCAGGCGAACCAGAGCTTCAGAATCAGAGCCTCAGAACGTCAGGCTGTGTGAGAGATGGCCCATCCACTTGCCCGTCCTCAGATGGGAAGACTGAGGCCCAGGGAGAGGCAAAGTGGTTAACCTCTTTGTGTCTCAGACCCCTCATCTGAAAAATAAAGGCCTCTTCCGCTTGACTGGCCCAGCCTGCCCACCTCACGCCCACATGTCTCTGCTCCAGGCAGGACTTGACCTCAATGGGCCTCGGTATTCTCATCTGCAAAGTGGGAGCCCCCAGGCCCACCCTTCACAGGGTGATCAAATGACCCTGTCGAGCACTGGGTCTACTGAATGAACGTCTGGAATGAGCTGAAAGTCCCAGCACCCTGCCAAATGCAGGCTGGGGTTCAGTCAGGCAACCCTGGGGACACGCCAGCACACATCCCTGAACCCTGGCAGCCATGGGTTCAGGCTGGGCCCTGGGGTCAGGCCCTGCCCACAAGGCTCCCAGGCTGAGGGGAGACACGGAGAGTGACGTCATGGGGGGAGCAGGGCCATGACGCGGAGAAGCCAGCAGTTTGGGGCCTGGGGTGGGGTGGGCAGGGGTTGGGAGGGTGCCTGCCAGGACGCTGCAGTTGGTTCCCATGGTTGGCCCCCGAGATATCTAGCACGAGTCCCTGGAAGCTGTGAATGTTACTTTATGTGGCACAAGGGACTTTGCAGATGTGATTAAGGATTGGACTTGGGGAGATTATCCCGGATTAGTTGGGTGGGCCCTCAATGTAATCACAAGTGTCCTTATAAGAGGGAAGCAGAAGATCTGACTACAGAGGAGACAGTGAGGAGGTGGAGGCAAACACTGGGTGATATGGTCACAGGAATGCCAGCAGCCACCAGAAGCTGGAGAAGACAGGAATGGATTCTCCCTGGAAGCCGCTACAAAGGAACCAGCCCAATTTTAGCCCCATCAGACTCATGTTGAACTTTTCACCTCCAAAACTGTAAGAAATAAATTTGTGTTGTTATCAGTCACCAAGACTGGGAATTTATTCCTGCAGCGATAGAAAGTGAATGCTGGCTCGGTGGCTCAGCCTGTAATCCCGCACCTTTGGGAGGCTGAGGTGAGTGGATTGCCTGAG
>NW_007251435.1:427721-431063 GCF_000164805.1 Carlito syrichta | reverse complement strand
CTGCACTCCAGTCTGGGCGACAGAGTAAGACTCCAACTCAAAAAAAAAAAAAAGAAAGTGAATGCTGTTCTGGAACAATAGTGTTCTTGAGAGCAGTGGATGGGGTGGGGAATGGGGCCCCACAGCCCCCCCACCCCAGGGAAGCCATTGAGTGGGGATGAAGTTATTATACCTTGAACAGTGCACCAATAAGTCACTTCCACTTCAGTGCCTTAGTTACATTTATTAGTGATAAATCACCTGGGTCCTACCTTGCCCTGCCTGGCAGAACTTATACAACAATTGAGGTACTGGGGTTGGCTGGGCAGAGAGATCAGGCCAGCAGGTTCCCGGCCTTTTGTCCATCACCCCTCAGGCACACCCTGGCAGTGAGGGTCAGCTGGGGACCAATGGATGGGTCTGCTCTGGCCACCAGCCCCTTCTCTCCTAGCTGACCACATGCCCCACTATGGCAGAACACCACAGCATATGTCCCCAGACCACCGCAGCCCCGGCTGCTGGCACCCTATACCCCTAGCCCTGGGAAAGCCGGGGGGCCCCAGAAACACATATATGAACCACGAGAATGGGGAGCAGGAACTCAGGCCCCTGCAGGCAAGCAAACACACCCATCCCACATGACAATGCTGGAGGGCTGGCTTCCTAAGACAGCCAACTCGAACCCCAAAGGGTCTCGAATCACTTTGCCTTCAGTGAGCAGGGAAAGGCAAGGCCCGAGGCCAAACGAAGTCAGCAGCTCTGCCAGCTTGGAACGGAAGCAATCCCAGGGTGCCTCCAGCAACCCGGAGAAGAAGTGCGGAGGCGGGCACCCGGAAGACCATTCCAGGGGGACCATGGCGAGTCAGGGAAGGATCTGAACAAGGAGGGCAATGGATGAAGGGGCAGAAGAGGTCTCTCGGGGGGGCCCAAGGGGTGGCTGGGTGGGGCTCCAAAGGCAATCAAACTGCCTGAATAGAGGGGGTAGGGACAGGGCAGGGTTGAGGTGAGATAGGATGCCCAGCGGCAGACAGACTGCCACTGCCGCTGGCTGCCTAGAATCTGCTGGGGAGGGGGTTGCAGACCCTGCCCTCTGCAGCTGGGGGCCTTTCTCCACAGGATATACTCTGGGGTGCTCTTGGCTACCCAGCCCCTGCCTCTCCCTCAGGGAGTCTTTGGGGGAGGTCCAGGAACTTAGGCAGATAGAGACCACACATGCCAGGGGTCTGAGGGGCTCAGCAGTTCCCCTCACCCACTGACGCCAAGACAGTCTTCCACTTCAGTGGGAGAGACCAGATTTCCTTCTACCAAAGTTGGCCCCTCCTTCCCCAGGGAAGGAACTAAGTGATGTTGACTGTTAATTACTGCTGGTGATAATGGCTACCAAACACCATGTACTTAGAAAAGTGCTTCCAGTGACACCATCTAACTTCATCATCATCCTCCTCAAATCCTGTGATTAGGCTGCACTCATTCCCATTCCACACCTGGGAAAACTGAGACAGAGAGGGACTGTTCCCTTCCTAAAGGTCATAGGCAGGTAGGAAGGTACAAAGCCGATCTCAGCAAGGAAACATGCCTTGGGCCCTGCAGGGTGGAGAGGTGTGCCCACCGGGGGCTGCAGGGAGCTTTCTGTTGGGGACCAGGGCTCCAGGGTGGTCCTGAGAACCTGGAGGAAAAGTAGGGGCAGAGATAGCCAGGGGCAGTGCTGGCCTTGGAACAGTGGCCCAAATGTCACCCCTAAAAGCCCACAGACATCTCATAACCACTGTGTCCAGCTCTTTGACTCTGTCACCTCTTTGACTTCCCCTAGACCTGCTCCACCCTCAGCAGTGGTCCCCATCTCAGAGACATCCCCACCTACCCTTCCCCAGTGTGGGGGTTCCATCCAGCCCCTGGGCACCTCCCTCCCACGCACCCCTGCTCTGGGGACCCTTATCAGGTTTCCTGCTTCTCTGCCAAGTCTAGCCCTGGGTCAGGGGATGTGGAAAGCAGAGAGGAGGGGTCTCTCCCTGCTATGGCCGCCTCTTCACCGGCCTCAACAGCAGCCTACCCACTATCACAGCCAACAAGGAGCCTTGCAGACACGCATCTGACCTACTTAATCCCTGATCCACCGGAAACAGCATTCCTTCATTCCTTCTCACACCTCCAAGCCCTTACCCACACTATTCCCTGAGCCTGCAATGCCCTGCCTCTTCCTTTCTGCTGGGTGAATTGGTTATCTGTTGACCCATCTGCCTGTCATGTGGAGAGAGGCTCCTCAGGGCTGAGATCCCACCCAGCTCTGGCCTGGCCTGAGGCAGCAGCTGCTAGGCCCACCCTACCCCACCCAGTTCTTCAGCAGGGTAAAGCAGCCCGGCTCTCCACCCCCACCTCAGGACCCCCCACCTCGGGGACCCTGGGAGGTCTCTATCCCTTCAGAACACATGGTTCCCCCAGGAGGCCTCATCGTCACAGGGTTGGCAGAGCCTCACTCCTAAACCCTTCTCTTCCAGGAAGTCTGCCCAGATCTCTTCCTCCCTTGAACTCCGGGATAGTTGCCCTCAGCACCTGCCCCTCCTGCCATGGCTTGAGAGCTGAGAGGATCAGGTTCACTTCACCTCTCTGTGCCCCCCTCCCTCCATCTGTGAGGTGTGAGGCTGAATCCCACCCAATGAAATGAAGCCAAGAGAGAACTTGGCACCTGTTAACGATGGTCTGTCCTACTTCAGCTCTTGCCCCTAAGTCGGTTTCCCCAGACTCCCGTCCTTGAGGAGTGGAGCTAGGACCCTAGGCAGGATCAGAGAAGCCAAAGATCCAATCTCTCTCAGCTCCACCGCCCCTCCACCCCACCCCCACCCCCACACGCCCTGCAGCCAAGGAGAAAGGCCCCCATTCTTGGTGGGGAGGAGGGCCAGCAAGGGGAACAGGCTCAGACAGCCTGGACCTCGGGGCTGACCCCTACCCAATACCTGGGGGCGGGGAGGCGATAGGCACCAAGATGGGGTGGAGGGATTGAATGGGTGGAGAGGGATACGAGGGGGACCCGAAAGGGAAATTGTAAGGAAGAGGGGAAGAGACAGTCTAGCCCAGGGCGTTAAGCGCGCCCCAGCGCGTTGGCACTAGGAAAACGACTCCGGTGCACCCGGGGGAGGTGGGAAAAGGCCCCCCGCCGAGGGGTGGGGATGGGGACGAGCCCCGGGGGCCGAGGCTGACCCTCGAGGCCCCCGGTCCCCAGGCCTCCAGGCCAGCGCTCACTTCCTTTTCCTCGAGGCCCCCGGAATGTACAACCCCCTACACAGATCTGAGCTCCCGGGGCACGCACGGCCCGCGCCGCGCCCGCACACACCCCCGAAACACACACACACACACACACACACTCAC
>NW_007251435.1:426560-427162 GCF_000164805.1 Carlito syrichta | reverse complement strand
GGTGTCTTGCCCGGGGTGGAGGGACTTTGGATCCCGCGGGCTCCTGCCTCTCGTCTCAGTGGGGCGCCCGCTCTCCCTCCTTCCCACTCCAGCACTGGCCGCCGTCCGGGAGCATCCTCATGGGCAGCCCTCCAGAGACCCACAGCGGGATCGGGCCGAGGGGAGGGGCAGCCCCCCTCGGGCTTGGGGAAAGTCGCTGACTGAGCGAGCACCTTGCACAGAGAGCTCGCGAGGGCCACAGGAGGGTGCTGCCAAAAGAGGGACTTGACCAGGCGGCGCCCCTCCCTCCCCGGCTCCACCTGCACTTCCATTCCCGAGTTTTTAGCTGGAGGAGGGGGACCCAGGCCCCATGGAGCTGCAGAGGGCCCTTGTCGGGTGCTGGGGAGTGCAGTGATGAGCACTCACTCCCATGCTGTGGTGGGGCTGCGGAAGAAGGGCTCTTATCTCTCTGTAGCTGCCTAAGAATGCCCCGAAAAGGCACCAAGCCTCGGCTTCTTCTGTTTTTTGTTTTTGTTTTGCTTGGGATGGAGTCTCACTCTTGCCGCCCAGGCTGGAGTGCAGTGGCACGCTCACAGCCACCGCAGCCTCGACCTGCTGGGCTC
>NW_007251435.1:415132-426506 GCF_000164805.1 Carlito syrichta | reverse complement strand
AAGTTGCCCAGGTGGGTCTCGAACCCACGGGCTCAGGCAATCCACTCACCTCGGCCTCCCAAAGCGCTGGGACTACAGGCTGAGCCACGGAGCCCGGCCAAGTTTTTGTGATTTATTGTAGAGACGAGGTCTCACCAAGTTGCCTAAGCAGGTCTTCAACCCCCGGGTTCAGGCAATCCTCTCACCTCGGGCCTCCCAAAGTGCTGGGATTACAGGCTGAGCCAACGCGCCAGGCCTCCTGCTTCTTAATCTGTAAAGTGGGGACTGTATGCGACCCACACGGGCTGTTGGGGGAATTTGAGAGAGATTTCTGGATGCCGAGGTCTGCCACACAGGAGTGGCTAGGGGCTGCCCTCCACCACCCTCAGCCAGCAGAGCAGATGCCCTCCTGATCTGAGGATCCAAGGTCCCCGTCAGCCTATTTTGCAGATTTAGAAACGCAGGCCCACTCATCCTCCCCTTCCGTTTCCCAGTCTCCGTTCATAATTTCATCAACCTCTTGTTATCGAACAGAACTTGGGTTGCTCTCAGGCTCACGCAGCCAAACACTGACACGGGATTTGCAGCCAGAGAAAGTGAGGCATTCATTGCAGGGGCCAGACAGGGAGAACAGGGCAGCTCTTGCTGAAGGCTCAAACTTTCCTATGGTATACATGTAAGGGTTTCCAAAGGGGGGTGAGGGGGCCAGAGGTTACAGGCAAAGTC
Organism: Carlito syrichta; assembly: GCF_000164805.1. Classification (NCBI taxonomy): domain Eukaryota; kingdom Metazoa; phylum Chordata; class Mammalia; order Primates; family Tarsiidae; genus Carlito; species Carlito syrichta. Next base: position 425,801 of record NW_007251435.1, on the reverse strand, counting down.
ATAAATCAGTACAGGGGGGCTAACTCAACAATAGCTTGGCCCAAAAAATGACAGGGATGCTTGCAGTCCATAGGTGAATTCAATTTGACTTGCAATTGGTTTAGGAAGCAAGGCTTTGTCTAAACACTTCGAATCAGCAGAAAGGATTGTTTAGCTTTGGCCTGTGGGCATGACTCTTTCTAGGCCCTTCAGCAAGAAATTTAGAACAAAGAACAGCCGTCAGATTTCAGTCCTCAGTTTCCCCTCATCTGAGGTCTATGTGACAGCAGTTGACACTTTCCATCTAATAGGAGCCAGGGTTTCTGAAAAACAACTCAGGGACATAGTTCAAGATGTTCTCTTTAGTTTCTATAAGGAACCAAATTATATAGGGAACTGTCACCTTCTTGCTTAACGGGTTACTCCTTTATTTCTCAAGGCTAGCTAGGTACCTGTAATTTCTCATGAAGGGGCTCAAGATTTTCTTCTATCTCCTTGCTTAGGAAGGTGGGAGGGGGACAGTCACCCAGACTTTTGCAGCCTCTCCCCTCCCCTCACCCCTTCCCCGGGCTCCCCAGAGCTCCAGCCACCTCTGGAGCCTCTGATCCAGCCAAGGAGACTTTCAAATATGCATGGCAACCCATCCACAGAGCAGTGTTCTAAGACTGCACCCCACCTGACTCCCCATCTCTCCTGACACCACTCCCTGCCTGTATGGGGATGGGGGGGCAGCAGACACACCAACCCCTCAGCGCTCATTTCAGGGCCTCTCCTTCCCCACCTCAAACCTTGTCTGTGCTGATCTGCTGCGACCTGTAGGACTCTTCCATCCCTCCCCAAACACCACCATCCTGCCTTCTAACCTCTGCTTCAGCATTTCCGCCCCCAACCCTTGGCCCTCCCCCTCATGCACCTCTCTCAGTGTTAGTGGTGGGGTCCTGGCTTCCCCTGTGAGACTGAAGCTCCTAGGAGCTTTATTCCCAGGAAAACAGTAGCACTTAGTAGAACCGAGCAGATCTGGGCTCCAGTCCTCACTCTGCCTGTTACTGTCTGAGGGATCTGGGCAAGTCCTCTATCCTTTCAGAGCCCCATTTTCCTTGTCTGTAAAATGGACTTTTAAGCCGGGCTCGGTGGCTCAGCCTGTAATCCCGCGCCTTTGGGAGGCTGAGGTGAGTGGATTGCCTGAGCCCGCGGGCTCAAGACCCACCTGGCGGCGAGACCTCATCTCTACAATAAATAAAAAATCAGCCGGGCGTGGTAGCACATGCCTGTAATTCCGGCTACTTGGAAGGCTGAGGTGGAAGGATCGCCGGAGCCCAGCAGGTCGAGGCTGCGGTGGCCGGGAGCGGCCATTGCACTCTGGGCGACAGAGTAAGACTCCAACTCAAAAAAAAAAAAAAAAATGGACTTCTAGCTGAAGTGTGTGATGATGAGACAAGGCATAGGGCTCAGTAAAGGCCCATCACGTAGGATATGGGGCAGCATTGCATCTGGGCTGGGCAACTCCCACGTGTTCCAAGGTGGAACTGGAGTCATGTCTAAAAAAGCATCAGTCAGCCAGGTTGGGTGGCTCAGCCTGTAATCCCGCGCTTTGGGAGGCTGAGGTGAGTGAATTGCCTGAGCCCGTGGGTTCGAGACCCGCCTGGGCGACTTGGCAAGACCTCATCTCTACAATAAATCAAAAATTAGCCAGGCATGGTAGCGCATGCCTGTAGTTCCAGCTACTTGGAAGACTGAGGCAGAAAGATTGCCAGAGCCCAGCAGGTCGAGGCTGCGGTGGCCGGGAGCGGCCATTGCACTCTGGGCGACAGAGTAAGACTCCAACTCAAAAAAAAAAAAAAAAATGGACTTCTAGCTGAAGTGTGTGATGATGAGACAAGGCATAGGGCTCAGTAAAGGCCCATCACGTAGGATATGGGGCAGCATTGCATCTGGGCTGGGCAACTCCCACGTGTTCCAAGGTGGAACTGGAGTCATGTCTAAAAAAGCATCAGTCAGCCAGGTTGGGTGGCTCAGCCTGTAATCCCGCGCTTTGGGAGGCTGAGGTGAGTGAATTGCCTGAGCCCGTGGGTTCGAGACCCGCCTGGGCGACTTGGCAAGACCTCATCTCTACAATAAATCAAAAATTAGCCAGGCATGGTAGCGCATGCCTGTAGTTCCAGCTACTTGGAAGACTGAGGCAGAAAGATTGCCAGAGCCCAGCAGGTCGAGGCTGCGGTGGCCGGGAGCGGCCATTGCACTCTGGGCGACAGAGTAAGACTCCAACTCAAAAAAAAAAAAAAAAATGGACTTCTAGCTGAAGTGTGTGATGATGAGACAAGGCATAGGGCTCAGTAAAGGCCCATCACGTAGGATATGGGGCAGCATTGCATCTGGGCTGGGCAACTCCCACGTGTTCCAAGGTGGAACTGGAGTCATGTCTAAAAAAGCATCAGTCAGCCAGGTTGGGTGGCTCAGCCTGTAATCCCGCGCTTTGGGAGGCTGAGGTGAGTGAATTGCCTGAGCCCGTGGGTTCGAGACCCGCCTGGGCGACTTGGCAAGACCTCATCTCTACAATAAATCAAAAATTAGCCAGGCATGGTAGCGCATGCCTGTAGTTCCAGCTACTTGGAAGACTGAGGCAGAAAGATTGCCAGAGCCCAGCAGGTCGAGGCTGCGGTGGCCGGGAGCGGCCACTGCCCTCCAGTCTGGGTGACAGAGTGAGACTCCAACTCAAAAAAATAAAAAAATAAAAAAGCATCAGTCCACAAAATGGTTCAGAGACTGTTCGAACTCCCTTGTGTAGCTCAGAGTCTTGGAGCCACAAGAGGGGTGTTTGAAAGGCATGGGGAACAGCCAGAAGGATGTCTCCCGAGATGGCGCCAACACTAGGGAACCTAACAAAGACAACAAAGGCCATAAATTCCTGCCTCTCCCGTTCCCGCGCAAAACTTAGAAACTCATGTACAAACATTATCTCCCTATAGGAATACTACCTCATAGCTCCCTCCAATAAAGACCCTAAGATGGCTCTGGCTGGCACGGCCAGGCTCAGAGAGCACAGGCCGCCCCCTCCCAAAACTGATAAACACAGATCTCTCTCTCACCCTCTTTCTCTCACTCCCTTTTCCCACCAGGCCGTTACAGACCTCCTTCCCTCTCCCTGTAGCGCTGTTCTAATAAATCTCCTGGCCTCAAAGGGTACCGAGTCTCACTGGCGCCATCGTCCTTCAGTGTTTGTAGTGGTTGCAAGCATGGACTTTGACTGGGTTCATGGTAGCTGTGTGACCTTGGTGTGCCCCAGTTTCCTCATCTCCTCATCTATAAAGCCAGCATATAGCACCCACACCATGAAGTTGTGGGGGGGGTAAATGGGCCAATTCACATAGAACCTTGGCAGTGGGGCTTGCTTGGAATAGGAGCTCAGCATGTGCCAGCTGTGTTGTTTTCATGTGGCCCTACTCCTCATCTGTGAAGGCACTGAGCCCCATAAGCAGAGACACGTAAACCTGGAGAGTTAAATGTCCAGGCATCCTAGAGTGTTAGGACTGGAAGGGCTCCCCTCAGGGACCATCTCTGGCAGCTTCCACCTTCTTGGACAGGTGAGGAAAGAGACCTAGAGAGACAGTGGCCTGTCCAGGGCACCCAGTCTGGTGGTGGAGGGTGGGAGACATCACCCACTCGTGGGAGGAGGAAGTGTCAAGACAAGCCAGGAAGAGCCAACTCTGCTCAACAGGTTTGGGGAAGAGCTGGCGCTCTGATGATACTCCAGCCCCAGGATCCTCAGATTTTATAAACTGAGTCATCTAATGGTGCCGTTATGGGGCCTGATGTGTAGGTGCTTTTCTCATTTAATTCTCACAACTGCCCTGTGCAGGAGCTCTAATTAGCCCATTGTGCAGATGACAGAGCTGAGTCTCAGGGAGATGCCCCAGGCCACACAATTAGTAAGCCTACCCTGTCTGACTCCACTCTCAAGCCCTTCACCCCAACTCTTCCTGTCTCCTCCAGAAAAAGGCTACCTCTGCAGAGTCCTTGACTGGTTGTTCAACCTCTGTTTGGATGACTCCTTGGAACTCACTTCCTCACAGGACAGCCCTCTCCCCTCTCCTCGGAAGAGCCTTTTGTCATCCAGAGCTGCTCCACCCTTCTCTTTCTGACTCTGTGGGACTCTATACCCCCCCCTTACCAGAGCCTGGAGACAGAATCTTCTCTGTTCAGGTCAGGAAATCCCTATCTTCACAGCTCCTATGTGTAACAGAGTTTCCCAGGTGAAACTCATGATAATAGTAATTTTTAAAAAAATTTAACAGACCTAATTGCCAAGCTATTGTTTGAGAACCCCAAAGGTAGCCCCCTTGTGTAGGGAGGGGTTCAAAATGGAGACTCCTAAGGCCTGATGTCTTGAGGCGAAATATTAAAACAACCACGTTAACCAGTTCCTCTTGTTCCCATCTAACCTGCTCAGGCAAAAGATCAAGACTGCAGGGTAAGCCGGGCTCGGTGGCTCAGCCTGTAATCCCACGCTTTGGGAGGCTGAGGTGAGTGGATTGCCTGCCTGGGCAACTTGGTGAGACCTCATCTCTACAATATATCAAAAAATCAGCCAGGCATGGTAGCGCATGCCTATAATTCTGGCTACTCGGAAGGCTGAGGCAGAGGGATTACCGGTCGAGGCTGCAGTGGCCGGGAGCGGCCACTACACTCCAGTCTGGGCGACAGAGTGAGACTCCAACTCAAAAAAAAAAAAGAGACTGCAGGGTGAGAAGTCCAGTCAGACAAAAACAGAGCTTTCAGTTGGGAGTACTGCTAATGGTGCTCTGCTAAGTGATAAAGAAATGAGAGGGTCACATTGGACTCGAGGACAGAGCAGATGTCATGGAAAATGGAGGTATGGAGGACAAATGACCTTTGAGTTGCTCTCAATTCCATCCTTCTCTAAAATACTACTTATATTTAATTACTGCCCTGGGTGTTATTAAAAATCAGCCAGACCGAGTGGTATTTATTCCAAGATTGCAAGGTTGCTTTAATATTAGAAAAATCTATCCATTAATAGCATTGTATTAGTTTCCTAGGGCTGCCATAACAAAGAAACACAAACTGGTTTAAAGAACAGAAATGTATTATCTCACAAATCTTGACCCTAAAGATAAAAGTATCATCAGGATTGATTCCTTCTTTTTTTTTGAGTCAGAGTCTCATTCTGTCATCCAGACTGGAGTGCAGAGTGGCATGATCATGGCTCACTGCAGCCTTGACCTGCTGGGCTCAGGTGATCCTTCCACCTCAGTCTTTCAAGTAGCTGGAACTACAGAAGTGTGCCACCATGCCCAGCTAATTTTTCTTGATTTATTGTAGAGACGAGGTCTCACCAAGTTGCCCAGGCTGGTCTCAAACCCCTGGACTCTGACAATTCTCTTGTCTCAGTCTCTCAAAGTGTTGGGATTACAAGTGTGAGCCACTGCGCCTGGCCTTGATACCTTCTATGGGACACAACTCAACCTATTACAAGCATGTATCATATTAATGAACCAAAGGAGGAAATCATATGATTTTCTTTATAAATACTGAGAAATCTTTAATGAAATTTAGTACCCATTCATGATAAAAAAAAAAAAACACTCAGTAAAATAGAAGTTGGTTGCTTTCTCTTTTTTCTTTTTTTTGAGTCAGAGTCTCACTCTGTCGCCCAGACTGGAGTGCAGTGGCCGCTCCCAGCCACCGCAGCCTTGACCTGCTGGGCTCCGGCGATCCTTTCGCCTCAGCCTTCCAAGTAGCTGGAACTACAGGCGCGCGCTACCACGCCCGGCTCATTTTTTGATTTATTGTAGAGATGAGGTCTCGCCAAGTTGCCCAGGTGGGTCGCGAACCCGCGGGCTCAGGCAATTCACTGGTTACTTTTTCAATATGAAAAAATATAGTCCTCTAATTCAGCATCTTATTTAATCAAGAAACACTGGAAGCATTTTCACCAAGGTCAAAAACAAGGCAAAAATGACATTGTCTCCACTACTTGTACTAGAGATATTACCCAGTGCACCTTGTATAGCACACGTGTATAAGTACACATAGTACTAGCAGCATTAGCCAATGCAATTAGACAAGAGAAATCAATTGAATGCCTAAGAAGAAATAAAACTATCTGTATTTTCAGATGATATAATATTATATCTGAAAAACCTCAGAGAACCATTGATAAAACTAATTCAAGTGAAAGAGTTCCATGAAGTAGCCAAATATAAAAAAATAACATACAAAATTCAATAGGCTTTATGTGTGAACCTATGTGAGAAAAAATTTAAAATAGTCTTGAAAGACTGTATAGAAAAACAAATGAGAAAATATCTACATTATGAAAGTGTTAGTTTTCCCTAAATTAAAATTTAAATCCCATTGAATCCCAATAAAAGTACCAGCAAGATATCTTATAAAGATTGACAAATTGGTGCAAAAGTTCACATGGAAAAACACACAAGCAAGAACAGGTAGGAAGACATTGGAAAAGAAAAAACTAAGAGGAGAAGCTAGCTTTATCAGACATTTTCTAAAAAAGCTTCTGTAATTAAAAATGGAGTGGTACTGGCACATGAATAGACAAATTGGAATAGACTAGAAAACTCAGAATTAGACCCAAAAGCATCTTTACCCCAGTGATTTGAGATGCCGCCTTGGTTACACACTAAAGATAGACTGTAATAGATGGTGCTAGGTCCACTGGGTAACCACTTGGAAAAAGATAAAATTAGATCCATATGTTATACTGTCTTAAGTCTGCTTTGTGTTTCTATAAAGGAATACCTGAGACTGGGTAATTTCTAAAGAAAAAAGACTTATTTGGCTCACAATTCTGATGACTGGAAATTTCCAAGATTGGGCATCTGGTGAGGGCTTCAGGTTGCTTCCACTCATGGCAGAAGGCAGACAGAAAGCTGGTGTGTGCAAAGATCCCACACAGTGAGTGAGGAAGCCGGTGAGGGGCAGAGTGGGCAGGTTCCAGGTTTTTTCTGTATGTTTGTTTGTTTGTTTTTGAGTTGGAGTCTCACTCTGTCGCCCAGACTGGAGTGCAGTGGCCGCTCCCAGCCACTGCAGCCTCGACCTGCTGGGCTCCGGCGATCCTTCCGCCTCAGCCTTCCAAGTAGCTGGAATTACAGGCATGCGCTACCACGCCCGGCTGATTTTTTGATTTATTGTAGAGATGACGTCTCGCTGCCCAGGCGGGTCTCGAACCCACGGGCTCAGGCAATCCACTCGCCTCAGCCTCCCAAAGGGGCGGGATTACAGGCTGAGCCACAGAGCCCGGCTGGTTCCAGGTTTTTAAGCAACCATTTCTCAGGAACTAATAGATCCAGAACTCACTCACTCCCAAGGAAGGGCATTAATCTATTTATGAGGGATCCACCCCCATGACCCAAACACCTCCCATTAGGCCCCACTTCCAAAGATGGGGATCAAATTTTACCATGAGCTTTGGAGCAGACAAACCATAGCATACACCCAAAAGAATCAACTCTACATGGATTAAGGATCTAAATGTAAAAGCAAAACAAAATATAATATTACAGCTCAGGCTGCTATAATAAAATACCATAAGCCCCAAAATCCAATAGTAAAATGAGAGGAAAGGCACGCACAGATAATTCACCAAAAGGATATAAAAATAGCCCTCAAACGTGAAAAAATGTTCAAGGACACTCATAATTAGAAAGGGGCAAATTACAACAACACTAAGATGCCATTTCTCACTCATCAGACTGGCAAAAAACGAAAATGATCACAATACATTAATTGTTTGCAAGGTTGCAGGCAAACAGTTACTGTGTACACTGCTGGAGGAGGTGCAACTTGTTGCAATCTCAATCTCCTCCAGGGAAATTAGGCGATACCTAACAAAATTACATATGCATTCACCCTTTAATCCAGCAATTCCACTTCTAGGAATCTACCTGGAAGACATACCTCTAACAGCATAAAGATACATATGCAAAGTGTTTTTTCACTGATGTATTCTTTTTTTTTTTCTACAATCCAACTAGACATGGAAGGGAATAAGGAAAATATGGAACCCAAAGAATTGTAGCAAGAGCAAAAAGATGATAGGATACTGCAAGCAAATGGGATGGAGGGCTGCTCTCCTGAGCAACGGAAGGAATGGTCTGGTAGTTTAAGATAAAACAAGTCAAATTTATTAGAGTTGTCCACAGTGGGCAAAGGTGATCTTCTTGCTGGTCTTGCCGTTCTTGAACCCAAAGCCCTCCATGGCTTGCACAACATTCATGCCCTCTTTCGCCTTGCCAAAAACCCCATGCTTGCTATCCAAACATTCAGTCTTAGTAGTGCAGAGGAAAAACTGGGAGCTGGCCAGGCTTGGTGGCTCAGCCTGTGATCCAGCACTTTGGGAGGCCGAGGTGAGTGGATTGCCTGAGCCCACGGGTTCCAGACCAGCCCAGGTAACTTGGCAAGACCTAAATATTAAAAAGAAAAAAAAAAGGAAAAAAAATTAGCCGGCATGGTAGTGTGCACCTGCAGTTCCAACTACTTGGAAGGTTGAAATAGAAGGATGGCCAGAGCCCAGCAGGTCAAAACTGGGATGGCTGTGAGCATGCCACTGCACTCCAGCCTGGGTGACAGAGTGAGACTCCAACTCAAAAGAAAAACTGGGAACTGCTTCTGTTGGGTCCAGCATTTGCCATGGACAAGATGCTGGGACCTGTATGCTTCAAGATTAAGTTCTCACCATCCAATTTCTGCCCATAGATGGACTTGCCGCCAGTGCCATTATGGCATGTAAAGTCACCACCCTGGCACATAAACCCTGGAATAATTCTATGAAAGCAGGAACCCTTATAACCAAGTCCTTTCTCTCCAGTGCTCAGAGCATGAAAGTTTTCTGCTGTCTTTGGAACTTTGTCTGCCAACAGCTCAAAGACACGGCCCCAGGGCTCGCCCTCCACAACAATGTTGATGTGCACAACGATGTTGATGTTCAAGAACACGGTGGGGTTGACCATGACTGATGGGAAAAGACTCAAGGCAGCGGCATCTGCAAAGCCAAAGCATTCTTTTTCATTGAAAACATTGGAAACAGTCTACCCATGAGTGGGAGAGTGGCTGAATGAAAGATAGCATATCCATACAATGGAGTACTATGCAGCTGTTAAAAAAAAATGGGAGCTCATTTAATTGACTTAATGTGAATCCCAGGGCATACTGTTAAGTTTTAAAAAACCAAAGTCCCAAACAGTGACTATGGTCTGTTGCTCTTCATGGGAGAAAGATAAAAAACAGGTGTATACACAGGTATCTGCTCACCTGTGCAAAAGATATAAAGGAAGGACGGGTCCAAAACTAAAGAGACTGGTTAACTATGGGGACAGGTGGAGCAGTGGCAATTGGGATAGGACAGCAGGGAAGAGGCGGAGGGACTGACACTTCTCTGACTCTAATTTTAAAATTTTCATTTTTGAGATATAATTTACATGCCATACAATTTATTCTTTAGAGTGTAAAATTTGGCTGGGCTCCATGGCTAAGCCTGTAATCCCAGCACTTTGGGAGGCCGAGGCGAGTGGATTGCCTGAGCACACGGGTTCGAGATCAGCCTGGGCAACTTGGCGAGACCTCATCTCTACAATAAATCAAAATTAGCCGGGCGTGGTAGCTCGCGCCTGTAGTTTCAGCTACTTGGAAGGCTGAAGCGGAAGGATCGCCAGAGCCCAGCAGATCAATGCTGTGGTGGCCTTGAGCGTGCCACTGCACTCCAGTCTGGGCAACAGAGTGAGACTCCGACTTAAAAAAAAAACAAAAAACAAAAACAAAAACATATATATATATATAGGTGTCCTCAGGCTTAAGTCCTCAAGTTTGGTTCAGAGTAAGCCATCTCAAAACATTTTACAGAGTTTGACATCCTTTCATCAGCAGCATATTCTGGACATTTCACATAATGGATGCATACAATATGTGGCCTTTCAAGTCTGGCTTCTGTCACTCAGCATAAGGTTTTTAAGGTCCAAGCATTTGTAGCACATATCAGGACTCCATTCCTTTTTTAGGTATGGATAACGCTCCATTGTATAGATATACCACATTTTGTCTATCTGTTCATCTGTAGGTGGACATTTGAGATTTTCCCACTTTTTGGCTACTATGATACTGCTGTTAAGAATATTCATGTGTAAGTTTTTGTGTGGACACCTGTTTCCACTTCTCTTGGGTATATGCCTGGGAGTGGAATTGTGGGGTCATACGGTAACTTCATGTTTAACTTTTTCAGGAACTGCCAGACTGTTTTCCAAGATGTTGGTGGTGTTCACTGTGATCCTCCCCGCCAGCCCTGTGTGTTATTGATGTAGGTCCTCAGAGTGGGAATATCCTACCCAAGGCCCCAGCCAGTGGAGGGAGCTGGAGCTGAGCTGGTACCCAGGAGGGGCAGCTGCATCCCTGGGTCCCCGGATTCTCCGGCACCCAGTGGGTGAGAGAATGGGACAGGACAGCAGGGAAGAGGAGAGACTGACACTTTTCTGACTCTATCCTTTTACATGTAAGCAGTGGGCATGGTGGGGGAGTGAGGGTGCATGTGAGGGGTGCCTGGGTCCTCCCTGTACCATTTGAGACCCACAGGAGGTGTCACCTGCCCAGTCCCCACACCCCCGCCAGGCTGATATGGGTCCATATTCCCTTCTTGCTGATGGGAGTCTGACTCTGATTC
>NW_007251435.1:412024-415112 GCF_000164805.1 Carlito syrichta | reverse complement strand
TAGCACTGCACTCCAGTCTGGGTAACAGAGTGAGACTCCAACTCAAAAAAAAAAAAAAGAAAAAGAAAATGTTCCTTCTTCCTGGGCCAAACCAATGAAAATATCACATGTATTGATTTATGGCTTCTTGCAACTTCTGCCTTCCTAAAAATGTATATAATCAAGCTACTGAAAGGACAGACCGAGAGCTAGAAGCCATTTTTCATCTTGTTCTTAAACCCTAATACAATAATGAGACAGTAGAAGCTATGTTTTGGAGAAATACATACTTTAGGTAAAAATTAACCTTGCCGACTTTGTCTTTTCAGAAACAGACTTCCAGGTGCAGGGCATGGGAGGTGTCTCATGGCTTTTGTAAAAGAAGTTTACGAGGCCTAATACTACACACATGAGGCAAAAGTTATGGGAGTGGATGGGGATTCCATCTCTAGTAGATTGGGCACCCTCTGCAGGGAAGTCAAGGATCCCCTGAGGCTGCTGGCTGGGAATGTGCAGGAGATAAGGAGAAGTACACCCTCTATTAGCTCTAAGGAATGTTATTCAGGAATGTACAGGAGCACTAGGATCCTTATCACACCCTTCTCTAGGGGCTGTAATAATGTGGTTGGACAATTGGGGGTCTCTGTGTCATAGGATCTCCAAGACATTTGCAAGTGGTCAATAAGGAAGTCTCGGCAGTCACACATACCTAATTGCAATGCTCCCAAGGGAAAGGATTTAAGCCCGAGCCCGAGGGGGCATAGGCCTGTTTCCTGTCTGTGGGGGCTGAACTCTTCTTCAATAATCTTTTCTTTTTTCACCTCTTTGTGTTTTGCAATTCTTTGCATTATTCGGATCCCTGGGTTTCAGCACGCACCTCCAGCAGGCCAACTCTGGCGGTGTAGCGCCCTTCTCCGTCCATCCATCCACCCTCACCCTATTCATGCCCTAACAGCTACCATTCAATCACAGTGGACACACATTCTCAGGACCTCCTGAGGATAGGTGTCCCCAGGCTTAAGTCCTCAAGTTTGGTTCAGAATAAGCCATCTTAAAATATTTTACAGAGCTTGACATCCTTTCATCAGCAACATATTCTGGACATTTCACATAATGGATGCATACAATATGTGGCCTTTCAAGTCTGGCTTCTGTCACTCAGCATAAGGTTTTTAAGGTCCAAGCATTTGTAGCACATATCAGGACTCCATTCCTTTTTTAGGTATGGATAACGCTCCATTGTATAGATATACCACATTTTGTCTATCTGTTCATCTGTAGGTGGACATTTGAGATTTTCCCACTTTTTGGCTACTATGATACTGCTGTTAAGAATATTCATGTGTAAGTTTTTGTGTGGACATGTGTTTCCATTTCTCTTGGGTATATGCCTGGGAGTGGAACTGTGGGGTCATATTGTAACTCCATGTTTAACTTTTTCAGGAACTGCCAGACTGTTTTCCAAGGTGCTGGTGGTGTCCACTGTGATCCTCCCCACCAGCCCTGTGTGTTATTGATGTAGGCCCTCAGAGTGGGAATATCCTGCCCAAGGCTCCAGCCAGTGGAGGGAGCTGGAGCTGAGCTGGTACCCAGGAGGGGCAGCTGCATCCCTGGGTCCCCGGATTCTCCGGCACCCAGTGGGTGAGAGAATGGGACAGGACAGCAGGGAAGAGGAGAGACGGACACTTCTCTGACTCTATCTTTTTACATGTAAGCAGTGGGCATGGTGGGGGAGTGAGGGTGGATGTGAGGGGTGCCTGGGTCCTCCCTGTACCATCTGAGACCCACAGGAGGTGTCACCTGCACAGTCCCCCCCTCCCTCAGGCTGATATGTGTCCATATTCCCCTGTTGATGATGGGAGTCTGACTCTGATTCCTTCTGGTTTCCCAGCTCAGCATCAAGGAGGCAAGGTGGAGAGGTGGAATATGGCAGGATGGGGTACACAAGAGGCCCTGGCTGGGCCTTAAGATATTTAGGTCTGCCGGAGGTGGTAGCTCATACCTGTAATCCCAGCACTTTGGGAGGCCGAGGCGAGAGGATTGCCTAAATTCAGGGGTTCAACACCAGCCTGGACAACCTGGTGATACCTCGTCTCCATGATAAACCAAAAAATATGCCAGGTATGGTGGCTTGCACCTGTAGTTCCAGCTACTTGGAAGGCTAAGGCGGAAGGATCTCCTGTGCCCAGCAGATCGAGGCTGTGGTGGGCGGGGCGTGCCATTGCACTCCAGCATGAGCGACAGAGTAAGACTCCGACTTAAAAAAAAAGATATTTAGATCTGAGGGCAACCAGAGAGAAGTAGGTCTGATGTCCCCTCGACCCTGGGGACAAAGCCTTGAAGGTTCCTTGAAGGTTTCAGGTACTCAGCACCTGGAGGGACCCTAAGGTTCGGGAGGGAGCACCTGTCTCACCACAGCTGGCCCCTTGGACACCCACTGGAGCAGGGTGCCAGGGTGGGGTGGGGAGGCTGCTGGCAGGTGTCTTGAGCCACTCAGGCAGCTATACCCTATCCCTGGGAGTTTTCTTCCCATTTTTCTTCCAACTTTTGTGCAGCACTCAGCATTGCCTGGGCAGGGAGCAGGATGCAGGGGGCAGTGCTTCGGAACACTCCAGCCTGTGCCTCACGGTCCAGTCCACAGGACAGCTGCTGCAGAGGGGACAGAGGAAGAGGACAAAGGGAGGGACGGGGAGCCTGCTGACACCTGGTAGACAGCATTCGGGGGCATCCAGGGGCCTCCACCTGTGTCTGCATGCTGGGGTGCCATGGGAGGAGTGGGGTAGGGTCAGAGGCTGCTAGGGCGTGGGTGTGAGGGACCCTCTCAGCCCCCAGGTACTTCCAGGAGCTCCCAGGACCACCTACCACCCAGGCACAGGCACAGACCTTCTCCCAACTCCCCACCCACAGGGCCCCTCTCTGTTGGGACCTCCACACCCAAGTCACCCCACCCCCGGGACTGGACCAGACCAGACCAGACCGAACCCAGGCTTCCTCTCAACCTGACCGGTGCTCCCGTCCCCACTCTCCCCTTTCAGGCACCAGCCCTGCCATACCTGCAGGCCCAAGACCATGTCCTTCTCCCCCCCCCCCCCCCCCCCCCCCCCCCCCC
>NW_007251435.1:401115-412004 GCF_000164805.1 Carlito syrichta | reverse complement strand
GCCTTCCCCCCAGCACCCCAAGGCACGAAGTCCCACCTAGTCCCTCTCTGGACACCTCTGGACTCCTCCCTCCTTTCTCCCTCCAGGGTGGGGTGCTCCTTGCTCCTTCCCCTCCACCTCCCACTGTCCCTCGACTCGCTCTGCCCCCAGACCCCTCCACCCCAGCGGCAAACAAACCTGCTCAAATCCAAATTCATCCCTTGCTCTGCTGCCGAACACTCTGGAGAGCAGGCGGAAAGAACCAAGGATGCCATCTCTGCATTCTTGGGAGCCTCAGAATGAATCTTCTGGAAAGATTGCTGTTCCGTTAGAAAAAGACATTAAAGGAGCTGTTTGTTATTCACAGACCGGGCTGGGTCTGGGCTGGGGGAGGAGAGGGCCTGCATCACAGCAGAATTATGGCGGAAGTGACTGTCCCAGGGTGCAGAGGGACCTCTCTAAGGAAATTGTTTGAATGCTGCTTTACCCTAAGAAATTGGCGGTTTTCCCTGCAGCTCTGGGCAAAGTGAAGGCTGGCTCCTCAAAGCAGGGGTGGTTCCTGATCTCCTGGCTTCAGTGGCACACAGCCGGGCCTTGAGCAAGGGGTCCAAGGGGCTATGTCCTTGCTCCCGGGTCCACAGGGTAGTCTCCACCCCCGGACTGAGAGGCAGCTGCAGGATCAGTGTGACCCACTTCTCCAGCACAGGCGTGACCAACTTTTCCAGGCTTGGAACAGAGTTTCTCTGTATCAGTGCCCCCACCCAGTCACAGAAGAACAAATGGGGAGGGTGTGTCCTTCTCTATCGAAAGGGCCAGCAGTGTTTCCAGATGCCCCTCCGAGGGACCTGAAGGGTGGGCTTCTGTGCTGACTGCCTGGGGGTATGGCTGCCAGGGTGGGGGGTGGGGAGGCGGCCTGAGCAACCCTGGGTGTCTAAGTGGAGCTCTGTGGGCCTCAGCGGGCAGGAGGCCAGGGCCTCCCAGAGCCTTCGCTCTCTGGGCACTGTGGTCCAGCCCTGCTCCAGGAGCCCCCCTTTCCCTCCCTCCCCTGTGCTCTCTCTTCTGGGAGCCTTTGAATGTGGCCCCACAGCCTGGATGGCTCCGCTACCTGCCTGGCACCTGACCCTTTCCCCAGCCTCAGCCTCCTGGGCCTCCTCCACGTGGGGTTCCCAGGTTAGTTGGCCCTGGGTGCAGAGGCTGCTGGCTCCCCTCGGTCCTGGTGCACTATCAAGGACCCTGCTATGGTTTAATCATTTGTTCTCTCTCTCCCCATTCCTGTTCCCTCCTCCGGAGGCAGCCAGCCCAACGTGTTCCGTGCGTGGCTTTTTGCAAGTGTTCTTAGGTAACGTGTCTTGTTTATCTACATACGTGTAATTTTATCCCCTCTTGTTTCTTTTTTTGTGCACTGAGCACTGTTTCTATGATCCCTTCTTGCCGCTATGTGTAATGTCTAAACCGCTGGTCTCTAATCAGGGCGCGGTACGCCATGACTTGCCTCCTCCAGGGCCTGTTGTCTACCCCCTGGGGCATGGACACCCAGGTGGCCGCCAGCTCCCTGCCCCTGAAATCAGTCTGCAAAGGTCCAGTGTGCTTCTCGGATTTTCTTTGGGATATCCACCTCAGAGCCCTGTTGTGGGGTGGCAGGAGACATGTGGGCCCCTTAAATTAACCAGGAAGGCGGACGTTATTCAGAACGCACCACTCCCCATCCCTCGCCAGTCCATGGCTGCACATCCCTGCCAACGCCTGGCATTCTAATTTTTGCTCATCCATAAGTGTAGATCGCTCATTGTTCTAATTCGGCTTCTATTCTGATCATGAATAATTCTGAGGATCTCCTCATGTGCTGCTATTTTTTCCTGAAAAAATCAGGATCTCTCATTGTCATGATCATGGCTCACTGCAGCCTCCACCTCCTGGACTCGAGCGATCCTCCCTCCACAGCCTCCTGCGCAGCTAGGACTACAGGCATGTGCCACCACATCCAGCTAATTTTTATTTTAATAATTTTTTTTTGTAAAGATGAGATCTCACTATGTTGCCTAAGCTGGTCTTGAACTCCTGGCCTCAGCCCATCTTCCCACTTCAGCCTCCCAAAGTGCTGGAATTACAGGCATGAGCCATAACGGCTTCCTCATGTACTGTTAGACTGAGAAGTGTCCTCTTCTGTCAGTCCATGTTGGCCTCCTTTTCCCGTGCTTCCGATGGGGTTTTGGTTTGTGTTCAAGATGTCCATCCCTTGCTGGGTTTCGATGGTGTGAGCATCTCTCCCACAATCAGCCTCTATAGTTTTATATTTCAACTTTAGGTCTCTAGGTCTCAGCCAGAGTTTTATTTTATTTTATGTTGTCTGGCTCTCACTCTGACATCCAAGCTGGAGTGCTGTGGCATAATCACGGCTCACCACAGCCTTGGCCTCCTAAACTCAGATGATCCTTCTGTCTCAGCCTCCCAGTGGCTGGGACTACAGGTGCACAGCACCGCATCCGGATTATTTTTATGTTTATTTTGTAGAGACAGGGCTTCGCTATGTTGGCCAGGCTGGTCTCAAACTTCTGGGCTCAAGCAATCCTCTTGCTTCGGCTCCCCCCCAAAGTGCTGGGATTACAGTGTGAGCCACCATGCCCAGCCAAGAGTTCATCCTTGAACGCAATATTAGGTGAGGACCCAGTTTTATTTTTCCGTAGAGCGAGCCCATTTTCCTCACACCTTTCACTACCTATATGCACTCTCTCCACGTGTAAGGCTCCCACAGGAGGAGAGTCTTCCTTAGCTCGCTCCTTCATTCTGTGGTGGTCTTGCATTGACACCACGCTGTCCATCCCAGTACAGCTTTTTGGTACATCTAGCACATCAAATGTCACCTTTAGCTCTCATTCTTCTTGTTTATTTTTGAGTTGGAGTCTCACTCCGTCGCCCAGGCTGGAGGGCCGTGGCGCCTTCCCGGTCACCACAGCCTTGACCCGCTGGGCTCCGGTGATCCTTCTGCCTCTGCCTTCCAAGTAGTTGGAACTACAGGTGCGCGCTACCACGTCCGGCTAATTTTTGATTTATTGTAGAGACGAGGTCTCATCAAGTTGCCCGGGCTGATCTCGAACCTGTGGGCACAAGCAATCCACTCGCTTCGGCCTCCCAAAGTGCTGGGATTACAGGCTGAGTCACCGAGCCTGGCCGAGCTGCTTTTTATTCAGATAATTATCTCTATCCTTTATTAGTTTATTCTTTATTTCACTGAGATCTTATACAATCACTTAATTCCTAGATACTTTATAGTTTTTGTTGCTATTGCAAGTGGTATTTCCACCCAACTTTTTTTTTTTTTGAGTTGGAGTCTCACTCTGTCGCCCAGACTGGAGTGCAGTGGCCGCTCCCGGCCACTGCAGCCTCGACCTGCTGGGCTCCGGTAATCCTTTCGCCTCGGCCTTCTGAGTAGCCAGAATTACAGGCATGCGCTACCAATGCCCGGCTGATTTTTTGATTTATTGTAGAGATGAGGTCTGCTGCCGAAGCGGGTCTTGAACCCCCGGGCTCAGGCAATCCACTCACCTCAGCCTCCCAACTTTTTTTTAACTATTCAACCTATAGAAAAGTTGAAAGAATAGAACAATGAACACCCTTTATATCCTGTACTTGGACTCACCAGTTGTTAATGTTTTGCCATATTTGCTTTATCTCCCTCCTTCCCTCTTTCACACTTTTTCCCTGAACTATTGGAAAGTAAGTTTCAGACATCATGGATGCTACCTTTATGTTATGCCTGTAGAGAAATGCTATTGGCTTTCATACGTTAAATCTGGCAAACTTGCTGTAACAAGGATGCTGACATTTAAAAAAATCATAACCACAATTTGAATTACACTTTATATTATGACCCTGTGTCTTTAATATCTGTAATTCACTTGATATTTCTATTTTATTATTTTCTTTCTTTTTCTTTTTTTTTTTTGGAGTCAGACCCTCACGCTGTCACCCAGACTGGAGTGCAGTGGCACACTCACGGTCGGTCACTGAAGCCTTGACCTGCTGAGTTCAGGCGATCCTTCGGTCTCAGCCTTCTAAGTAGCTGGAACTACAGGCCTGTGCCACCATGCCCGGGTAATTTTTTGATTTATTGTAGAGATGAGGTCTCACCAAGTTGTCCAGGCTGTTCTTGAACCCCTGGGCTCAGTCAATACTTGCACCTCAGCCTTCTAAAGTGCTAGAATTATAGGCATTAGCCACCTCGCCTGTTCTTTATTCTTTTCTTTTTTCTTTTTTTTGAATTGGAGTCTCTGTTGTCCAGGTTGAGGTGCAGTGCCACACTCACGGCCACCCCAGAGTCAACCTGCTGGGCTCTGGAGATCCTTCCGCCTCAGCCTTCCAAGTAGCCGGAACTACAGGCGCACGCAGCCATGCCCGGCTAATTTTGAATATATTGTAGAGACGGGGGTCTCACCAAGTTCAGTCTGGTCTCGAACCGGTGGCCTCAGGCCATCCACTTGCCTCAGCCTCCCAAAGTGCTGGGATAACAGGCTGAGCCACCGAACCTGGCCTATTCTTTTCAATTTTATTTTTGGATGTGGTTTTGATTCTGAATTGATTTCAGGTCCCACACTAGGTCACAGTCCAGGGTTTGAAAACTACTGCTCAGCCGGGCTCGGTGGCTCAGCCAGTAATCCCACGCCTTTGGGAGGCTGAGGTGAGTGGAAGCTCTGAGCCCGTGGGTTCGAGACCCGCCTGGGCAACTTGGTGAGACCTCATCTCTACAATAAAATAAAAAATGAGCTGGGCGTGGTAGTGCGCGCCTGTAGTTCCAGCTACTCGGAAGGCTGAGGCGGAAGGATCACCGGAGCCCAGCAGGTCGAGAGCGGCCACTGCACTCCAGTCTGGGCGACAGAGTGAGACTCCAACTCAAAAAAAAAAAAAAAAAAGAAAAAGAAAACTACTGCTCAAGATTGGGTGCCCCCCGGTAAAAGCGCCCACTGACAGTGCTCTCCTATCACAGGTCCCGACAGGCCCTGATCATACTCCATCGACTTCCTTGTGCAGCCATCTGTAGCCCAGCAGACTGAACTCAGGGTCCCAGAGACAGACACACACGGTCCTTGTGTCATTCAAACCCCTCACCGATCGCCCCGTCCCTAGGGCTAGATCTGGCCTGGGCTCCCAGCTCTACTCCAGACCTGCTGTGTGATGCTGGGCATGCTCCTTCCTGGTCATTGGGGGCGGGGGCGAGAGGGTGTCTCTCAAAACCCTTGGGGCTTGGACTTTCTGTCTCTCCATAATCTTTATTTGCTCTTTTCTGCAGGGTGTGGGGAGTGGGTAGGTATGGCAGTGGGGTGGGGAAAACCGAGGTGGGGGCCTCACCTTTGAGCCCTGCCCTCCACCCTGCCTGGTGTGTCACCTCTTGCCTCCAAAGGCTACTTCCTCCAGTGCCAGGTGCCGCTGAGATGGGCGGGGGCCAGGAGGTTTTCCTCCTGCTGGAGGCAGGAACAATGCAGTGGCTGGCTTTTTCCCTCTGCGTATGTCTTTTATTTTTAGCGAGTCTTCATTGGAATTTGGACTCTGGGATATTATGGGAGCCAGAACACCCCCGGGTGTCCCAGTGACTAGACAGTCAAATTGCTGTCTGCCTCCTTTTCTCTGGAGCTTGGAGACCTGGCCTCCGACCTAGTGCAGCTCTCATCTTTGGAATCTGAGGGTGGTGGACATTAGGTGTGATGGCTGGGGAAGGGGTCAGGGCCCAGGGACAGCAGGTCGGAGCCCTCAGTCCTCAATGTCCAGCAGGCTCGGCTGACCTTGGGCAGGCCACTTCCCTCCCTGGCCTCAGTCTCCACAGCTAGCAGGTGGGGCTGATCGTAATCCCTGTTCTCTGGCTGTGGTGAGGACACCATGAAGTCAGGGACTTACAGTTTTGTCCCCCCCGTTGCATCTGAAATGCTCCTATGTCTCTTGCTATAATGCACCGCATCGTGGGATCTCTGTTTCATTAGTCGTACATTAATCTATGTATTTTTTAAAATATCTGAAAATAATTTTATTCTCCTGCTAGATTTAGTCTGAAGTATCTTCTGTTTCCTATTGACGCTAACAATTATTTTTCATGACTGCTTGTTACTACTATACAGAAATTAAGTTGGTTTTGGTGCCATGATTTTGTATCTGGCAAAGCTGACACCTTTGCTTTGCGATTCCATCAGTTATCTGCAGGGTTTGTTGTGTGTTGGGCGGGGCTTGATGGGTTTTCCGTGGAGACTAGCAGGTCTGGAACAGGTGCACTGCCCCCTGGGGGGAGACTTT
The DNA here is from genome assembly GCF_000164805.1 of Carlito syrichta. NCBI lineage: Eukaryota > Metazoa > Chordata > Mammalia > Primates > Tarsiidae > Carlito > Carlito syrichta. The sequence continues at coordinate 405,749 of NW_007251435.1, read as the reverse complement.
GACATTTGCAGGGGAGCTTCCGCTTTGTTTGTGTTCTTCTGGTTGGGCCCCAAAATTTACATCTCAAATGCCCATTGCTTTATTTTAAAGTTTTTTCTTTTACTTCTCTTTTATATTACAATTAAGGCATTATATTGTTTTTTAAAAATACGTGTATGGACAGATTATATTGTATAAGCATTTCATCTCGGGATGGGGAGAGTGGCATTCATTTGTACAGAAAAGGAAGTTGGATCTGATACGGTTGCAAACTCCAGAGATTTTGAGAGAATGCTATATAATCATTATATTTTTGTGTCTTTTCTGGTCTTGCTGTGCTTTCAAGTCCCGGACTGTGTTTTTGTTTCTGTGTGCTTGTTGTTGTTGTTTGAGTTGGAGTCTCACTCCGTCGCCCAGACTGGAGTGCGGTGGCCGCTCCCGGCCTCCGCAGCCTCGACCCGCCGGGCTCCGGCGACCCTTGCGCCTCAGCCTTCCGAGTAGCCGGAACTACAGGCGCGCGCTACCACGCCCGGCTGATTTTTGATTTATCGTAGAGACGAGGTCTCCCCCAGTTGCTCAGGCGGGTCCCGAACCCGCGGGCTCAGGCAATCCACTCGCCTCGGCCTCCCAACGTGCTGGGATTACAGGCTGAGCCGCCGAGCCCGGCCGGTGCCGCCTCTTTGTGTAGGACTTTGGCATCTGGCTTCGTGAGAAAGGCGCATCATTTTCCCTCGTCGCGGAGTCCTTGGAAGGCTGGAGTATCAAAGCCACGCGGCTTCTAGACGCGAGTCGGGGACCCCCGCTGGCTAGCGGCTGCCCGGGGGGCGCCGGGGTGGGCGGGCGGGGTTCGGCGAGGGGTGCAGGCGAGGGAGCCGTGCGCGGGGCGCGCCCCCTGGCGGCCTCGCGGCGCAGGCGCCGGAGGAGCCGAGCGGGTCCGCCCGGCCCTGACCAGGTGGCGTGCGGCCAGGTGGCACCAGGGGGTGCCAGCGCTACGCCGGCCGTGCGGCCTTCCCTGGCCAAGAGGCAGGAGCCACTGAGCTTCAGAGACGGGTGACCAGGACTCAGGGTCACTCGGCGGACCCATAACTGCGACTTCCGGACCCTTCTGAGTCCCGAGGGTCCTGCATCCTAATCCCACCAATAAAATAGGGGTCACCTGCCTGCCTGTCAGGGAGATGGCAGGAGGTGGTCAAAGCCCTTCTTGACACACTGGACTGTGTCCAAGCACGATTCAGGTTTTCCGGAGGGCTCTGCGTTCTGGCTCCAGCATTCTTGTCTCTTGCAAACACTTGACAAATGGCAGCTAGGGGCAAGGGATTCAGGATTCAGTTGTCCAGAACTGGGTCTGCATCGGAGTCTGTGTGAAGGAGGCACTTTGTCCATGCGTCCCCTACTGTTCATCACTTCCTTATCGTTCATTTGTCCCACAGATATTTATTGGGCTCTGTGGTAGGCAGGACCATGGCCCTCCCAAGCTGTCCACGCCCTAATCCCTGGACCCCATGAGTGTTACATGTGGATGTTACATGTGACAGTGTCACGGGGCAGAGGGAGGTAAGCCCATTGTCATCCCAGGGTCCTTCGAAGCGGAAGGGGAAGGAGAAGAGTCCCACGGTGCGGAGAGATGCCACATTGCTGGTCTCTAAGACGGAGGAAGCCGAAAAGGCAAGGAACGGATTCTCCCCGTCTCCAGTAAGCACAGTCCTGCCAGCCCCATGATTTTAACCCAGCGAGACCCACGTTGGATGGCAAAAACGGGGCCTAATGGATGGATGTGGTTTTAAGCCACCAAGTTTGTGGAAACGTGTGGCGGCAGCAATAGGCAAGTAGTACAGTGTCCTAACACAGCATCCACCACTGGGACAGATGGGCACCCATCCCCTCACCCCCACAGCCTGCTCAGAAGGAAGGCCAGCAAGGGGGCAAGGGGCCGTGGTTACCGGGGTTCATGGCTAGGGCTGCAGAAAGGCCAGCTGTTCCTGCTTCCTTCAGCCCCCCGAGCTGACAGTCAGCCTGCAGAACCACGGGGGCCGACCATGTGGTGTACAGAGGACTGCAGGGCCTGGGGCGGATTATCACCAGGGAAGGAGAGGCCCCAGGCGAGACGACCTGCTCTAATTGGGAGTGATGGCACTTCCCTTCCTGCTGCTTCCCTCTGAGTAAATCTGTGCCAGTCCTGATGTCAATCAGACATGCCCTCCCCCCGGGCCCCCCCACAGAAGCCAGTGTCACTGGGGAGAAACATGGGATCAGAGAGGACACTTGAGGGTACTTAAGTGCCATTGTCTGGATATTTATGCTTCCCCCAAATTCTTATGTTGAAATCCCAACCCTCAAGGTGATAAGGTCATGCCAGCAGAAATTTCCTGCTTGGGATTAGGACCCTTATTAAAGATCCCGTGGGAATGTGTCTACCCCTTGCACTACGTGAGAACACAGGCATAAGGCGGTGAGGAAAGGGCCTTCACCAGTTATGCAGTCTGCAGAGACACTGAGCTTGGATTTCTCAGCCTCTAGAACTGTGAGACACAAACATTTATTGTTTATAAAACACCCCGTTTAGGGTATTTTTGTGATAGCACTGTGGTAGGCAGGATGATGGCCCTCCAAAGTTGTCCACGCCCTAATCCCTGGATCCCACAAGGGCTACACGTGCATGTTACATGTTACAGTGTTACATGGCAGAGGGAGGTAAGGCCCACGGTCATCCCACTGTTAGTCTGTCTGTTAGCTCAAACAGACTAACAAAAGGAGGGCAAGGTTGTATAACACAGAGTGGACAAACGTCCAGAGGCTTAAAAAACATAAAAGTTTATCTTGTTCTCAGTAGCCTGAGCTGAGTATTCCTGGTCAGTCCACCGGCAGCTCTGCTCCATGCGGTGACTCAGAAACCCTGTTGCTTTCCCGCCTTCCTCTAGGCTGGCAATTCTCAGCCAGGCTGCATTTGTCCACCAGGGTCCATTTGGCAACATCTGGGGATACTTTTGGTTGTCAGGACTTGGGGTGTGAAGGACCGGGATGCTGCTAAATGCTCTAATGTGCACAGGACAGGTCCCCACAACAAAGAACTGCCCTACCCCAAATGTCAATAGTTGAGAAACCCTGGCTTAGGTCTGGAGTGTTGTCCTCATCTGTAGCGTCAGAGCTGGGTCACGGGCCCATCCACATTCCAGTGCGGGGGAAGGAGGAAGTGAGAGAGGCAGGTCCGAGTCCTGAAGTGTCCTCACCGTGTCCGCTCACATCCACCGACGACAACCTACACCCTGGCCACACCTAACTGTGTGTGGGGCGGGGCTGGAGGTGGGGAGATGTAGTCTAGCTGTGTGCTTAGGGGGAAGGGAGAGCAGATTCTGAAGACAGCTAGCAGCCTCCGTCACAGGCCTCCTAATGAATGCAAGAGACCTGGTGGTTGGAGGACCTCTCGGGGAACTGGAGTAGAGTTTCTGCAAAGAAGCAGAGCAAGAGAGAGCCTGGCAGCACAGGGCCCCACGGATGGTTCTGTCTGCGGTGGAGTTCCAGTGGAGAGGGTGAGGAGGGAGGCTGAGTAGCAGCTGGGTTGCGGGACCTCCGCTGCTGGACCAAGGAGTCTGGACTTTGTCCCGAACCAGGGAACGGCGACGGATCAGTCTCCTGACTTCCGGCCCAAGTTCTTTCCTCCTGGAATTTGGGTCCCTCCCGACGTCTCACATAACTGGGACCTTGGTGATGCACATTTCTGCGCCCTAAGCGGCTCCCCTGATTTCCCACGTCGGCAGGGTGACTGGCCGCTGCTGGAGGTCGGGACCGCAGTGTGGTCGTCACAGCCCCAACCACTGGGTTCCTGGCCTCCCAGCCAATGGCCACTGCAGTGACTTCGCCAGCCCCGACACTTCCTCACTGTTGTCAAACCCTTGACCCCACACACAGTGCCACACAGTGCCCTCCCTCACCCCCTAGAACCCTCTTCCACACTCCCCAGTGACTGCCGTTCAGCGTTTCCCCACTGCGCACCCCCAGCCGGGGTCTCCCAGGCCACCGACCCAGAGGCCTCTCCAGGGAGGGAGTGCTGGTGGGCAGATGTGCATGGGCAGGACCCAAACGGGCCCTTCACTTGGGGCAGCGCCAGTGGGGAGGGGACTAGAGGGACGGGTTGTCGGGGAATGACCGTGGGGCCCTGGATCAGTCCTCACTGGGCCCGGGATTTCCGCCGTGCACGGTGGGGACTGAGACCTCGCGGGCGCCCTGGGCAGGGTGGGAGGGAGGCTGCCAGATGCCCCTCAGTCCACGTGCTGACTTCGGGGGGGCTTCTCGGGGCTGTCAGCCCGACTCCACTCATTTCTGGAGGGGGGCGAGGGGCCATGGCTATCGGGTCCGGCGGGAGGACTCACTTGCCCTGCACGGCCCCACTGCCCACAGTGAACGAGTGTGGAGGGGCGGCTGGAGCTGGGTCTGCAAGGCCGCACCGCCCTCGCTCCTGGCTGCGCATCAGAAGCACCCGAGGCACTCAGAAAGCAGCCACACGTCCGGGGCCACCCTAGACCCAGAACACCCACCGTCGCGGCGGCGGAGCCAGGGCCCGTTCTCCGCCCCATCCAGCCCCGCGGTCGCAGGGTGCCGGGTCGGGCAGAGCACGCCAGCAGGGAGGATGCGTGGGCGCCACCAGGCGCGGCCGGAGA
>NW_007251435.1:394169-400379 GCF_000164805.1 Carlito syrichta | reverse complement strand
TCCCCCCTCTCCTCCCGCCGCGACCTCGGGGCCTGGAGGAGCCACTGGTGCAGGGTCAGAATACTCGCGCCCACCACAAGGCAGGCCAGGGTCTTGGGAGTCAGGGACCTGCGGCAGGGGGGCGCCATCTGTGGGGGAAACCGAGGCAGAGGTGAGCCAGGCGGTGAGCCAGGGGTCGTCTGTGGCGTCAGCCGCCCACCCGCCTGATTCCCCTGTCAGGTCTCTGCTGGACCCCAGCCCCGGCTCCTTCTCCGCTCTGCTAACGGGGAAAAGGCACCCAAATTCCAGATCACACAGCCGGAGCGTTCCTGCCTTTCAGATCCGGTCCTCACTGGCTCCGGCATTCCCCGCCTGGGCCCGGCAGGCTCCCAAGGCCGGAGTCCAAGTCTCCATCCTCCCTGACCCCGGTCCTGCTCGCCCCGCCGGGACCACCGTCCACCTAGATGCCCCGACTGGAGGCCCCGACTCTCTCCCGCCCTCCCAGCTCGTCCTGCTCTCCCTGTCCTGGTGATTCCGCACTCTCCCGCCCCTATGTCTGTCCCCTCCTCTCCATCTCTGTCCAGCCTAGATCCGTTCTAATCTGTCCCACGTGGCGCTCTTCAGTGGCCTCAGATGCGACCCGAACGCTCCTCTCCTCCCCTGAGCTGTTCCAGAGTGCACCGACCACCAGGTTCGAGCCAAGCTTAGCTTGACCCCCCTCCTTTTCCTCCTTTCTCCACCCACACCCAGCCTATGCTTTCATTCTTTAAATTTTCTTCTTCTTTTTTTTGGAAAGCAGATGTGTTCAGAGAACTGAAAAGCTCCTCCAGCAGGAGGAAACCCGAGAGGGCTGTCTTTTAAAAATTTTGAGTCAGGGTCTCACTGTGGCACAGGTCAGGGATCACTGCAGCCCCAAACTTCCGGACTCAGGTGATCCTTCCGCCTCAGCCTCCCAAGTAGCTGGGACTACGGGCCTGCACCACCCCACCTGATGTGACTGATTTTTTCATAGAGAGGAGATCTTGCTGTGTTGCCCAGGCTGGTCTTAAACACCTGGTCTCAAGCAATCCTCCCTCCTCAGCCTCCCAGTGCTGGGAGGACAGGCATGAGCCACCCTGCCTGGCCCTAAGTCCTAAATTTTACCCAACCTACACACTTTGATTCCTCTGTCAACAGGCTAATCCCAACGGGCATCTCAAGCTCAGCTGCAACAGCCTCCTGCCTGCTGTCCCTACACTGTCTTGCTCCTAGCCCATCTTCCCTCTCCGGCAGCTGGAGTAACCTTCGAAACAATTTACATGCGACTCACGCTCTTTCCCTCAGCTTCCCTGGGATCCACCTGGCCTTGCTATCAGCCTGGACGCAGCTCCGGACTGTCCGTCCTCTCGGGACCTTGGCTCTTTTCCTTGTGCTGTTCCCCTGCCTGTTTGGCCTCTCTCTCCCTCCTTTGTTTGCTTAAGGCCTGGCCCTCTGCTGGGTTCACTAGGAAAGGTGTATGCCTGGGGAGGGTTTTTTTTTTTTGAGTCGAGGTCTCACCCTGTCACCTAGGCTGGAGTGCAGTGGCTCACAGCAGCCTCGACCTCGAGCTCAGGTGATCTTTCTGCCTCGGCCTCCCGAGTAACTGGGACTATAGGTGTGTGCCACCCTGCCTGGCTAATTAATTTTTTATTTTTTGTAGAGACCAGGTTTTTCTATGTTGCCCAGGCTGGTCTCAAACGCCTGGGCTCAAGCCGTCCTCCCGACTCAGCTTCCCAGAATGTTGGGATTATAGGTGTGAGCCACTGCACCTAGCTATTCTTGGGGCAGTGTTAATGAAGCTTAAAGGAGACCAGATACCCTGTGGGACATTCCCAGATCGTTATTTGTTTAAGGATGATCTTCCCTCCTCGTCTGTAAGCATCTGGAGGGCAGAGGTCATGTCTGCGCTGTTCACTGTTGTATCCCCAGTGCCCTGCATTGGGTGGGAGGGAGGAAAGCGTAGTGGCTGGAGATGCCGATTGCCTGGATTCGGATTTCACTGCCACCACTTTCTAGCTCTGTGATTCTGAGCAGTTGACTTAAGCTTTCTTTTTTTTTTTTTTGAATTGGAGTCTCATTCTGTCGCCCAGACTGGAGTGCAGTGGCGGCTCCTGGCCACTGCAGCCTCGACCTGCTGGGCTCCGGCGGTCCTTCCGCCTCAGCCTTCCAAGTATCTGGGACTACAGACGCACGCTACCACGCCCGGCTCATTTTTTGATTTATTGTAGAGATGAGGTCTCGCCTAGTTGCCCAGGCGGGTCTCCAACCTGCGGGCTCAGGAAATCCACTCACCTCGGCCTTTCCAAAGTGCGGGATTACAGGCTGAGCCACGGAGCCCGGCTCACATAAGCTTTCTAATACCCACCTCTTAAGAGTTCTTGTGAAACTGGATGGAGGTGGAGACCATCATACTTAGTGTTCTATCACAGAAACAAAGAACCGAATACTGTATGTTCCCATTAAGTGGGCTGTGAACACTAGTCACATTAGCACAAGGGTGGGATCCACAGTCACTGGGCACTGTTAGGAGAGGGAGGGAAAGAAAAAGGAGGAGATATGTGATGCCTGTAATCCCAGCACTTTGGGAGGCCTAGGCAAGAGGATTGCCTGAGCCCAGGGTTCAAGACCAGTCTGAGCAACTTGGCGACACTTCACCTCTATAATAAATTAAAAGATTAGCTGGGCATGGTGGTGTGTGCCTGTAGTTCCAGCTACTTGGAAGGCTGAGTGTGCCACTGCACTCCAGCCTGGGCAACAGATTCTGACTCAGAAAAAAAAAAGAAAGAAAAGAAAACAAACTTGCATTTATTTTGAGACAATGGATCCAGAAAACTGGGTCACAGCCAGCTTTTGACATAAAAGTAAGGAAAAGTGTTGGGCCAGGCCCACTCCCTGAGGGCGGCACTGGCTCGCATAACTGTTCTGGGATACACTGTGTGGCCTGAGGGTTCTGACTTCTGTTCAGCTTTGGGTGTTCTCTCTGTGGGTTTTTTGGTGTTTTTTTTTTGTTTGTTTTGTTTTTTTTTCTGAATTCCCTCTTTTTTCAAAGCACTCTTCTGGCGTTCTGGAGTCCTCACACCTTAAGCTTCCCCAGCCTCTGCTGGCCCTGATCCTTTGCCTCTCAGGACTCAGAGCAAGTCTCGCTTCTTCTAGTTTACCTCCCAGTAGGTCCAGCTCAACAGAACCCTTCTTGTTGATGCCCCGGCTGCTTGGTAGCAAAGTTGGTGAAAGAGGGCAGATCTGCCAAGTGACCCTTTTGAATCTCAGGTTCCTCATTTGTGGGACTGCGGACAAGTTACTTATCTCAGCATCCTACGATCTCTGAGTTAATTCTGTTAAGGCAGGGGTCCCCCACCCCCAGGCTGTGGACTAGTACTGGTCTGTGGCCTGTTAGGAACTGGGCCACATAGCAGGAAGTGAGCGGCGGGTGAACAGAGCTCCATCTTCTGTCAGATCACAGGTGGCATTCGATTCTCACAGAAGGGCAAACCCTATTGTGAACTGCCCATCGAGGGATCTAGGCTGTGCACTCCTTATGAGAATCTAATGCCCAATGATCCAAGGTGGAGTTGAGGTGGTGATGCTGGTGCTGGGGAGCGGCTGCAAATACAGATTAACATTAGCAGTGAAGTCTGACTGCACAGCTCCCCTACCCTCTCCTCATCTCATCCACAGAAAAAGTGTTTCCCACAAAACCCATCCCTGATGTCAAAAGGTTGGGGACCACTGCAGTTAGAACCATGCCTGACATGTAATAAGTACCATAGTAACCTTAGCAATTGGCTAATGCAGAAGACCATCTTTAGGTTTTCTTTTTTTTTTTTTTTGATACAGTGTCATACTCTGTCACCCAGGGTGTAGTACAGTGGCATGATCATAGCTCACTGCAGTCTTAACTCCAGGGCTCAAGTGACTCTTCTGCCTCAGTCTCCCCAATAATTACAGGCATGTGCCACCACACTCAGCTAATTTTAAAAATGTAGAGATTGCCCGGGCTGGTCTTGAACTACTGACCTCAAGTGAGCCTCCCATCTCAGTCTCCCAAAGTGCTGGGAATACAAACCTGAGCCACCTTGCCCTGCCACAGGAGATGGGATTAATGAGTTGAAGTCTCTCTCTCTCACAAAGAGTTCCTTTTTAACCTTCTACCTGCAGCTCTTTCTGTTTATTCCTCCCCACATGGAAACACACCTTTTATTGTTCACCTTTGCGATGCTATTCATGCTGCCCAGAATTTACTTCCTTCTTTTTGCAGGAACTACTTTGGTTATTACCCTTGAAAGGAGGGGCTCCCAGAAACTTAGAATAAACTTAGTTTACATTCTGCCTCAACGTAGCCATATTTGCTTAGACTGACACACTTTGAATCTAGCAGAGGTTAGACATAAATAGATACATTTCCAATAGGCAGGTTTCAGGAAGCATTCAGACGTTTTACTGCGGGCCAAGCTGGCAGCCTACCCCAACCCCTCGGCAAATCTCCATCAGATGCAAGACAAGGACAGCCCAACCTTTCAATTCATGGTTTAGTATAATAATCCCTAAAAAACTTTCAGGTTCCTTGTCAAAGGCAGAAGAAGGTCAAAGATCACCCCTTAGGTGGCCAAAGTCATAGAAATGATCATTGTTAGGGTCTGGATAGGGTGAGGGTGGATGGATGGCGAGGAGAGGTGAGAGGTCTATTCTTTCAATAATAAGATCACCTTTTTGGTAAGGAACTTTTGGATTGGAAACATCTGATTTTTCTCTTGCAGGAAAAATCCCTTCCCTTGTCTCTTCCCACCTAGCCCACATAATGGCAGCAATCATGTGACTAACCCACCCATCCGCCTGCTGTCCATCACCTGACGTCAGTACCTGCACTTACCTGCCCCTTTGTGGAGTAGACCACCACCCAATCACCTTAATGATCTTCCCCCATCAAAGGGAAGGATTAAAGGGACTCAACCAGGAAGATTCAGCCCCCACTGCTTTACTAGACTGTGGTGTGACCATGTGCTCCTTGAGCTATGGCCAGGCCACATTTTCTTAAGCTTTGGCCCTCTCCCCTACCTTGGAGAGGCGAATCTCCTCTTTCTCACTCTCTCTAATTTACTTTCTAAATAAACGATATTTTCTCATCTCTCTTCTGCGCAATCCTTTGCATCTTTCATGCGGATTGCTCACCAGACACCCATGCCCATTGAAAGGCCCCAGCCAGCCACAATGAAGAACCCGCCCCCTCCAAAAGCTAAGCCTAGGCGTGGCCCCCACCTACAATGGCGCTCCCGCCTAAAAAGGCGCCCAAACTAACATGGAGGCTCAGACAAGGCTTTCCGGGGTCTTCTTCCATAACAAAGCCACCGTTCCCGAGCCTGCGAAAGCCTCCGCCAACCCCCAAAATGCCTCACCTGCCGACCAATAGGTAACCGACAGGTCGTTTTAAATTCCTATAAAATCTGCCACACCCCTGCCTCCACACTACAGCCTGATTCTCAGGTTGATTCCGCCGCATTCGTCTCATTAAATCTCTTGGCTTTAACGGGTGTTGAGTCTTACTGCGCGCCACCGTCTTTCACCCATGACCTTCCCCCATCAAAGGGAAGGATTAAAAGGACTCAGCCACAAGCATCCGGCCACCATTGCCTTACTAGACAGTGGCGGGCCACCCTGGGAGTGTGACCTAACACCCCTCCTCTGGCTGATGCCAAGAGATGGATGGCTGGAACACAGATTCCTGGGTCCTGCACCAGCCCTTACTACCTCAGGGTATTGGTATTCCTGGGGGAATATTTGCACAGATATGTCAGGCACAGAAATCTTCTATTACCTCTTAGGGCTTTGGCCCACTCCCAGCATGAAGCCCTAACCCCTGAGGGCAGGACTGGTCCCCACAGTAAAGCCAGCTTTTTCCTGGTTCCTTTTCCCTTGACCTCCTTCTGGTTCTTGATTGACCCTCTAATGAGACGGAGGTGGGGAGAGGGAAATAGAAAGAAGTCCAAGCCCCCACCTTACCTGGAGTGTCTGAGAGAAAAAGGGACAGGAGTCATTCCCAGTCTGGGGCCAACACTTCAACTCCTTTTGTTTCACACACTGAGGTTCCACCCTGGGACTGGGGCTTAGTTCAGGAATCTGACCAATCTTTGACCTCACCCCTCCTCTTCTGGGGTAGGGTGGGGGCAGCTGCAGCTTCCTCAGCCAGCAGTTGTTCTTTTTTTTTTTTTTTTGAGCTGG
>NW_007251435.1:363872-394149 GCF_000164805.1 Carlito syrichta | reverse complement strand
GAGATGAGGTTTCGTCAAGTTGCCCAGGCGGGTCACGAAACCGCGGGTTCAGGTAATCCACTCACCTCAACATCCCAAAGCGTGGGATTACAAACTAAGCCACCGAGCCCGGCTATTTATTTTAATTTTTATTGTAGAGATGAGGTTTCACCAAGTTCCCTGGGCTGGTCTCGAATCCATGGGCTCAGACAATCCACTCGCCTCACCCTTCCAAAATGCTGGGATTACAGGCTGAGCCACCGAGCTCGCCCAAGATCCGTATACTTCTAACACGAAGTATAGGGCCCTGATGGATGGGACCACAGTGTTAAGGTTGTACTGATCCATCACTGGGTGGGAGTTTTCTTCTTTTTTTCCCCCGATTTGAGCACAGGCAAAATTGGACTGTGAAGTGGAGAAGCAGTGGTGATAATCACCCCTTTTTAAAATTAGGTTTACATAATAAGATTTAATCTTTGAAGTCCTGCTTTAATTTACCTTGGACCATAGTAACTATTTTTTTTTTTTTTTTTTGAGTCAGAGTCTCACTCCGTGGCCCAGGCTGGAATGCAGTGGCACGCTCACCACCACCCCAGCGTCAACCTGTTGGGCTCCTGCCATCTTTCCTCTTCAGCCTTTCAAGAAGCCAGAACTACAGGCACGCACTACTATGCCCGGCTAATTTATTTTATTTTATTTTATTGTAGAGATGAGGTCTCACCGAGTTGCCTAGGCTGTTCTCAAATTGTGGGCTCAGGCAGTCTGCTCACCTAGGCCTCCCAAAGTGCTGGGATTACAGGCTTGAGCCACCGCTCCTGGACCATAGTAACTATTTTAACTGGAGCTCCAATTTGTGAGTGACAAAGAGCTGCTTTAATTTGAATGTATTATTTATTTTGTCAAAACATCTATGCTCAATAGGAAATATTTTACAGCAATGGGTGAATGACTACGGGAAATGTATGGCAGGCCTACATTTAGAGGGAGGCATACTCATTTTTAAAATTTTATATTTAGTGATCTTCTTAAGATTATAGGGGAGGAATGTGTAAACTAGTGAGATCCTCAGGTATAATTATAATTTGAGCCCCAGTATTAAGTTCATGAATTGTTGTCAATTAGTGTATTTGAACAATTTTTTTTTTTTTTTTTTGGGTTGGAGTCTCACTCTGTCGCCCAGACTGGAGAGCAGTGGCACGCTCCTGGCCACCACAGCCTCGACCTGCTGGGCTCTGGCGATCCTTCTGCCTCAGTCTTCCAAGTAGCTGGAACTACAGACGCGCGCTACCACATCCGGCTAATTTTTGATTTATTGTAGAGATGAAATTTCACCAAGTTGCCCAGGTGGGGTCTCGAACTCGCAGGCTCAGGCAGTCCACTCACCTCAGCCTTCCAAGGCGTGGGATTACAGGCTGAGCCACCGAGCCTGGCTTGAACAATTTTTTTTAAAAAATGAGGTCTCACTTCATGGTTCACCACAGCCTCAAATTTCTGGGCTGAAGAGTTCCTCCTGCTTCAGCCTCCTGAGTAGCTAGGCCTACAGGTGCATACTGAGTAGCTAGGCCTGGTGAATTCTGTGATGTTTTTTGTAGAAAATAGAGGTCTTGCTATGTTGCCTAAGCTTATCTCAAACTCCTGCCCTCAAGCAATTCTCCCACCTGGGACTCCTGAAGTGCTGGGATTACAGATTTGAGCCGCTGTGCCCAGCCTTGTATTATTTTATTGGTTTATTTTGTTCAACAAATGTTAAGTTAGAACCTATGTGGTAGAGGCACAAAGGCCAGTATGTGCTCTTTTAAGTATTTTTATTATATACATTTTTAGAATATAAATTCATATATGAATTTCCAATGAATCAAATTATGGAAAATAAATCATATGTATAATTTACCTATTTATTATATATTTATATTAAAATATTTTATTCTGTGTAATTATCTCTTGCTCCCCTCCCTCCCTCCCATTTTCTCTCTCTGAATGTTTTACCCAATAAGTTCCTAGTGGTGTCAAGCAGCCCCATGCTGTTTCGACCTTACAAATTGTTACTAGGAAAGATTTGGGAGTGAATTCCAGCATAGTGGATTCGCAGGCAGCCGCTTCCCTTCCCATCTGAGGGCTGGGGCCAGGTGGAGACAAGAGTGCACAAGCACAAGAGGATCAGCACGTCCTCTTGCAGGCACCATGAGGGCTCCAATGGAGTTACCCATCATGGGTTGGGTTAGGCAATTTGATCCTTTCCCCAGGCTCCACGCACCAGTACAGAGAGCCCTGTGTTTTAGGGGTAAGGGAGGAAGGAGTGGTGGAGGAAGGGGAGACAAGGGGAGGGGCACGTGCAGGTTTCCGTGGGGATGGTGAGGCTGGAGGATCAGGAAAGCGCAAGGACTCACTGGCAGCTTCACGGCGGGTGAAAGACTAAAAAGAACTGGGAGCCCCTAATGAAATCTGAAACCGACGAGGGCAGGGGAGCAGCCCTGGCCACATTCCTCCCCAGACTACATCCAGGACCTGACAGAGCAGGTTGCCTGAAGGACTGAGTGAACTTTGCTAACTTGTTTTCTTCAAGCCCCCTAAACACTCTTCTCTCCTTGGCAGATAGATCTTTTGGCAATTTGGGGATTGAATTGAGGTGGGGAAAAGTTAAGTGGGGTGAGGTTACTGGAGTAAAATGAACAGACTTTCAGACAAACAGCTCTGACCTTCCTAGAAAGTTCCTGGAATGGCCAGGGAGGAGCTCAGTGAGATGCGTGGGCATGTGTGGAAGGGCGGTGTAGACAGGTGTGCACTGTTCGGCAGTGAATGAAAGCAACTCCGGCTCCTTTTCAGCCCACCCCTTTGCAACGGGGATACAAAGTCTCAGCCCAGAGCCTGTTCTGCCACACCTAGTGCGGAGCTAGGGTGGGATGCGGCAGAAGAACCTGTCCCCACCTCCAAGACAAACAGGTTCTGTGGGCACAGCCAGCACCTGATGACCAGGAAGGGAGAAGTTTGGATAGTCCCTTGTTCCAGGTGGTTCTGGACAGTGGGAGAGGGAAGAGGCGTAGGCTCTTCCTCGTACCCCAGGCAGGTGCTCTTATAGGAAGGACGCTATTCAGAAACTTATAATTAGATTCATATCACTCCGTGGTTCTGATTCGTAAGGCAATCCCACGTTTTACAGATGTAGAATCCAACACGTAGTTCAGTGCCTTGGCCACAATCACACAGTTTTCAGTGGAGGACCATGATCCTACACCAGGTTTTCAAATGCCTAAAAAGGGGATGATGTATGGCACAGAAGGTACCCTGTCAGCATCAATGCTGGCGGGCTCCAGCCTGGAGGCTGCTGCCTCCATGCAGTGTTGTCAGGGCTCCTGCCCCCTCTCCCCTTGCCATGCAGCTAGCTCGCTGACAGCCACAGCTGTACTCAGCCCAGCCACTGGCATCCACAGACCACGAGGAACTAGAACTCAGCCCCCACCCAGGCTTCCTTTTCCAAGTGACTGGCGACTCTCTTTGGTTTGAGGTGTCTTTGTCCTTCAGAATCCCTCTACTTACTCCTTAAATGGTTTGGTTCTAGGATTCAGTCTGAGACCCTCTTTTCTTCCATGACCTCCTCCACTCCCATCTCAGTTGACATGTCCGTCCATGGTGCTTACATTGACACTTTCAGCCCAGACCTCTCAGCCGAGCTCCTGATCCACATTTGTCATTCCTAAGTTCACTGCCAGGAAGGCTCACAGATTTCAACCTCAAGGAATTCCGTGCTCTGTGGGAACGCCCCCCAGAACTCCTTCCCATGTGACTCTGATGCTTTTGAGTTTCCACCTCCACTGCCACTGCCCACCATGCTTTCTTACTTAGCTCCTACTTCCCTAACCCGTTCTCCATCCTTTCCAAATTCAAATTCTCAAGATGGTTTTCAAATGCCTGGGTGACTTAAGGCCTTTTGCTGTAAAAAGCCTTTTTCCCTTTCCTAATGCCTCTCATCCGATTTCCGTTCTTGACGTAGATGTCCATCTTCAGGGAAGTCTTTTCCACCCAGTGCTCTAGTGCTCACTTCTGGAGCTCTCTACACTCTCCCTCATGATGCTCATTCCAAGCACAGTCATCTGGTGGACACCAGAACACAAGTGCCATTAGGGCACGTGTCTGTCTTGTTCTCACTGTATTCCTAGCACCTAAAACAGACACACCATCCCCGTTTGTTGAAGGACAGCACAGTGGTCCATATGATCCCCACATAGTAGGGCTCAAGAAATGAATCCTTTTTCTTTTTCTGCTTTCTCATTTTCATTTGAGAATCAAGCCCAACTCTGGGACTAGGCCACCCTACCAGCCAGGCAGACCCATTTTAGGTAGATAGGATTCCAGTCCAGGGTTGAAGCAAGGGAAAAAAAAAAAGCTGAAAAGGCCACCCCAGACCATGCTAGAGAGCAGCCCAGAGTAAGTGCATAAAACTTGCTGAATCAATTGATGGCTGCCTGTATGTAGGGGTGGGGGTGTGGCAGGTGGCTTTGGAAAGGTGTATACTGTCCAGCAACCCTAACTCCCTTTCCGTCATCCCCTTCCAAAGCACAGCCCAGATTGCGCAAATTCACTTCCGTGTTATCAGTCAGAGGCTCCTGATTCATCTCTCGCCAGCATCCATCTGTTGATCCAGGCAAAGCTGCCCCTCCCTGACACACCAAGGAGGGACAAGTTGAAGGATCTGCCATATGGCCAGTAATTACTAGAACTACCCACTCTAACAGGCTTGGCTAAGAAAGCTAATATTTGAAAAGCTATGGTTTGATGAATGAGGTAGGTTGTGGGAACTCTCATTTCTTTTACATCTGGTTGATGGCACGCTGGTCATTGTCAAAGTTAAAAAGCATAGACACCCATGGCTTAGGCAGTGTGTTTTTTTCTGTTCTTGATCTGTTCCCTCTTCCTTGTGTGAAGCTGGATGGTTCATGCGTTTACTCCAGAGCTCCTCAATAGCTGAAGATGCTATATATTTACGAATCATAGATTGTTTAACTAAAAAGTTATTCGCTTTTGGCCTTATAACTTCCTCGGGCTCGGAGTAGGAAGATGCTGAAGATGCTACAGCATAGAGTCAGGAGTCTGATGACAGTCCCAGAGTCATTCTGGAGTACCCTTCCCATGAAGCGAATCACTGCTGGCCTATAGTGCCCCTTAGGCAAACCGGAAAAAGGTGTATCCCCTGAGATGTAACCCTACCAAGGCTTGTATCTTTGACAAGCTGAACACAGGCTAGATTTGAGCTCCCACTCAACCTCCTCTCTCAATTGGGTGCCTTTGTGTAGTGTACCAACTGTACAACCATACATGGTGGTCCTGCCTTTATATAAATGCACATATTTTAAAAATATAAATCAGGGATTAAACACTACCAGAAGTCTTATTCAAAACAATATCATTTAATATTTTCACCTATGAGAAGTAATGAATGCTGAAATATAGCCTAGATTATAGCAGATTAGATAAAAATACATCATTCTACTATTTTCTAAAAAAATGATTGTGGCATTGGCAAATCAAATGGAAAAAGTGAATAAGCAGACCGAGACCCGAAGATGGGCAGTTCCTTGTAAAGATTCAGTACAATCTCTATGTTAAGTAATCGCTACTAGAATAAACATCTGCAATTAACTATAAGAAATGCTGTATTAGCCTGAAAACAGTTTATCTGTTGGCCACATGATGACTGACTCAGAAATATTAAAAGTATGGGAATATTTGATAGTAAGCAATGCTCATTCAGTACATTAAACAAAACAGATCATAGTTTCTTAAAATATTATTTATTCATTGGTATGAATAATTTAGCTCTAAAAAGAAAAGCCAAAAGCAGCCAGAACTAATTGTGGAAAGTACTTTGAACTTTTCCTTTTAGAAAGTTAGAAAGTAGGAAGGAAGGAAGGAAAATGAACATGACTACCACAGCTTATTAGGTCCTTCACAACCACCATGTGGCACTTTTTATATGACATGAGAAAAAATGGCCAAAAGATCTCAACTTTCTGGAAGTCAGCTCAAAAGCTGAATGCAACTAGCATCTTTTGATTTTACAGTATAGACTGCAATTGCCTTTGCATTAAAAAAATCACAGATCTTGCTCATAATAATTTTTCTCAAAGGCTTAGGCACTTTATAGTAGGCTGTTGTCAGTCTAGTAAAACTGATGTGAAAAAATACTTTTATAGGGAAAATATTGAACACAAATCCGTGATCACGGTCGACAAAGAAGTCAGAGATGTCTTAAATGTATAAAATACTTTCATTGTGACAAATGCACACTAGAATCATCTTGCAGGGAAGTGCAGCTGGGTAGAGCTCACTGGCTGACAGTCTAGAGCAGGAGGCAAACCCCTGCACCAGAGAGCAAATATTCAGGCTGTGCAGGTAACATGCGGTTTCTGCTGCACATTATTCTTTCTTCCTGTTTGTTTAAACCATGATTTAAAAATGCAAAATCCGTCTTTACCTTGAAGGCCTTATAACTGCAGACTGGATTTGGCCTATGGGCTGTAGTTTGCTGGCCCCGTGATATTATCACACATTTTAATCATTTTCTTTTAGGCACAGACGATCTCAGAATGAGTATTTACAGGAAACCATAATTTATATGCTTAATGATTTCTCCAACAGATATGCTTTGCTGCAACCTTAAGAGTTAGTTCTGCAAACTCAGCTTAAAAGTGGTGCTCTGCAGATCTGACATTGCCAGAAACTTTTTGGAAGCTTTGTTTTATTTTTTGAGGTTTTTAAAAAAATTTGTTTTTGTGTTGGAGTCTAACTCTGTCATCAGAAGCTTTACAACAATTTTGTATTTAAGTTACCAATGACTATATTCAATTCAAGTATCACCATTGTGCACTTTAGAGCAACCAAGCGGGCAAGTCTTGTGGTAAAGGTTGAAAACGAACTGAAGGCAGAGCACAGTGTGAACTGTGGCTGGTGCTATGATACTGACAGTTGCTGAAATAAACAGAATGGGGGAGTTTTAGGCCACTTACAGCCTGTAATTAAATTTCTTGATTTGGGATTTAAAGTTTCCTAGTTAGAAACATTCTTGTGATCAATCTTTTCTATACTAGCTGTCAATCAAAAACAAATGTGCTGGATTTAGTGATTAATGAAGACCTTGAGAAACAGTATTAGTTCTTTAAAGTGTATTAAAATGGGTGGTCAGTACTGCTTACTTTGACTCCAAGTGGCCAGATGTGTGTCAACAGCAGAAGTTCTGCAGCTAACAATACTACTTAAATTATTTAGTGATGTCTTCTCAGCTGCTCTGATTGCCTGTCAAAGGACTGTGTCTTGGTGAAGCCTGTTATGTCTGACAATTTCCACTTTTCTTTCAACAATGTCAAGGTGTCATGCCCAAGGCAAAACCTTATAGTCCCAAGTCAGAGTTTTATCTTCAGTTGGAATTTCAGGTGAAGCAGTGTCTGTATCTGGGTCTATGAAGCTGACTGGCATGCTCACAGGACTTCAACAACACCAGCAACTCCCCCCACTTGGCAATTACGTAGCTAGATTTTTTTTTAATAAAAGTGTTTCCTTATTCTTAAAGGAAATGCAACAGTTTAAAAGGCAGCATTGAAATTTTCCAGTTAGATGGATCACAATAACATGATTCCTGTTTTTTTCCCCCTCATTTTATATCTTCTTCCATAAAGAGGTTTAACTACTTTAAAACCAAATTTTTGTTGTTATTTTTTCTTTTTCTTTTTTTTTTTTGAGTTGGAGTCTCACTCTGTCGCCCCAGACTAGAGTGCGCAGCCTCGACCTGCTGGGCTCCGGCGATCTTTCCGCCTCAGCTTTCCAAGTAACCGGAACTACAGACATGCGCTACTACACCCAGCTAATTTTAATGTAGTGTAGAGATGAAGTCTCGCTAAGTTGCCCGGGTGGGTCCTGAAACTGCAGGCTCGGGCAATTCACTCGCCTCGGCCTCCCAAAGTGCTGGGATTAGAGGTTGAACCACCGAGCACAGCCTTGTTTTGTTATTTTCAAATGGCTACAGCATAGAGAATAAGCTTTAATTTCAGACATTGAAAAACAAGACAAAATGATCAACTAGGTATATTATAGCACTGATATGACATAAAACATAAGAGGTAGATCTGCTAATAGCCACAGAGTTGCAAATTCCAATTATGCTGGGTGTCTCTGAAACATCAATTTTTACATAAATGCTTATTCAGCAGCACATCATAAACCACAGGGTCACAAAAACTTCTTGTCATGTAAATATAGAGTTGGTAGCTACAACTGTCAAATTTAGCAACAAATAATTGTTCTCAAGAGCAAAATCACTGTATTCACAGGATTCATAAGAAAACCTTAAACTAAATTATTAGACACAAGGCACTGGCTAAATTCAGAACTGACCGGCAGTATAATAGAACTTAATTTTTACAGTATTTAAATATTTTCATGCATTGTATAACTGAAGTTTTTGGTCTGTTTAGTTTATTTGACTCACACCTCCTCTATTTATTATAAGAAAAGCCCTCGTATGGTAAGGGAAAGCCAAATGAACTGTCCTGAAATTTTGCATCATGGTTAAATCATAATATTTGATTTATTTCTCAAACCAAACACCACCATTTGGGTTCTCATTTGTAGATTATACAATAACAAGTGTTTTTGCTGCTAATTATCAATGTATATACTATCACAAGGATAAAAAGTTGATTTCAGGTGGTGGGGATACTTCATGAACACACAATGCAGGAGGGGCAGGTAGAGTGGTCAGTCAGATTAATAACTACCTTTCACCTCATTTTTCTTAAAAAAACAAAAGCAAAAATAAAGTTTCAATTGCTTTAAATTTTCCAGACTGAAAATGGGGGCACAAAGAGTATGTTCAAATGTGCAAGCAAACTGCTTCTTCCACATCCTCACAATGCATTAATATTTTCTAAGATAGCATTTGCTTTGTGGCTCAGGGATGAACACGTTTCACATCAGGTGATAAGCAAGCAAACCATTATTTGTTCAGCAGGAAACAGGCTTTTTGTATACTCTAGTTACAGGAAGCTTTTTTCCAAGAAAACAAATGGGAGGGGGGCAGGAATCTGACCTTGTAAAGTACACACAGAATCCTAGAAGGAAAACCATTAAGCCATTGAGCTAAAGATAATTAAGAAAAATCCAGGTCACCAGTGATTTCCATCGAGTGTGGCACAGATACAGTTTAAGTGTGTTACTTAGTTGCTAAAAAGAAAGCGCTTGACTTGGGACCTTCAAGAGCAGCTGTTTCTGCTTCTGTTTAACACATCCATCATATTTACACTCAGCTTTCACACTGTTCTCACAACACAAACAAGGATCTTTGAAGAATTGACCGCTGTCTTACAGGTCACCTCAGGGTGCAGATGACTCTCCAGTGAGGTGCTAGACAACTTTATTCAACAAAAGACCACTGATGGTGGTGACTGAATTGCTCATTCAACAAACTGCTCTAAATGGC
The DNA here is from genome assembly GCF_000164805.1 of Carlito syrichta. Lineage (NCBI taxonomy): Eukaryota > Metazoa > Chordata > Mammalia > Primates > Tarsiidae > Carlito > Carlito syrichta. Next base: position 384,704 of record NW_007251435.1, on the reverse strand, counting down.
CTCAGTATCAGGGTGTGCACGCCGCCACACCCTTAGCTGACTTAATGCTGCAGAACCTCAGTTTTACAGTGCTCAGCAGCACTGTTATGGTGTGCCTGCATCCTACACTGTATATAGATTCTTTATGCAGAAGTATATCTGAAGCGTCTAAAAAGATAATGGTGTGAATCAAATGGATGAGTTTTAAAAAATGCATGATGGTTGATAGCCCAGGAAGCTGCAGGTGAAATGTAGCTAGAAGTCAGAATCTTGGGGCAAAAGAAAGAATCGTTTTATCGGCTGTGTGTTGGAATGGTTTAGTTTTATACCCTCCTTAGGCAGAACCAAACAAAGTTCCCTCAGATTAATGTTTTGGCAATTAATGTTTTTCTTGCTGGAGGGTCATAAAAGGAGGTGGAGAATCAGCTTATGTGGCATGTTGGCATGTTCAGGGGAGGAAAATAGTACTTGAGCTAAAACTAAGGCCAGTAGGTGAAGAAAAACAAGACATTTTTTGGTTTTGTATTTGTACCAAGACTACTCACACATACCGGAAAAATGACAAAAGTGTTTTATCACCTTTTCCTAAAAAAAATAAAAATAAAAAGATTTTCCTTTGAAACTATAGCACAGGATTTAATCTTGGGTAATTGCCACCATGTGGTAAAAAATGATCTGGGTTTTATAATAATTTATAGAGCAGAAAAAAGTCATAAAAATGCTAAATGGTACAGAGCTACAAATATGGTGATGTATGTGCAGAGGGGTCAAATTAGGTTTTTATTGCAGGCAGGTGTTATGTTTGTGAAAAGTGATTCAATTTGTTATACATTCAAATGCAAATTATAACTACTTTACGATGAGATTTTTTGTACTGCCATTTCTTAGCACCCTAATTTTTGTGGGTTCTGTAAGTTACAAGTTAGAGCTATTCTCAACCTCTTAAATCTACTTCCTTCAAAAAATTAAGGAGCAACAATTTAATGAGCGTTATGTAAAGGATGTTGATACTTTTAGCTTTAGTTAACCTGACACACTTCCCTGGGTATAACCATGGCCTTTCTGAGAACTGGAAAATACTGCACAATTTTAAAAGTCAGATTATAATGCCATTCCTAATAACTTTAAATAAGTTGTGCCAGGAGGATGAAATACGGTAGGCTAGAACCAATCATGTCTGCCTAGCCACAAAAACAGGGACAACTTAAAGATCTGCAGAGATCAAAGGAAACAGGGTAACCACTTTTATTAGCTGGCTGAAGTGGCCACAGACTCATGGGGCTTCAGAAGGGGGATAGGACAACCCATTCACTCTGACTGGCCATTCACAGACACTCCAGAGCTCACTGTAAATACTGGAACATGACAAGTATGGAACCAGTGGCAGGTCTGAGCTTGCTTATGACACTCCGACCAGCACTGGGACAGACAGCGAAGAGTTATGCAGAATCCCACAGCTAGCGCTTTTACCCTGAAAAACCATCCATTAGGTTAATACGACAACAATATAAATCAAGGCTGACACAGCTGAGCGCTGGCTCACAGCTAACCATCTGGATATGGGGTTCTGCCAGTCCTTAGCTGACTGTTTGCATTAGTTAAATGTTAAGGTATGATTCACATGCAACCCTTCCTTGTCAAAAAGAGAAAAGGGTAATTTCCTGTAACCAGCACAAATTGTAAACCTGTTAAGAAAAGCCCAGTGTTTTCTGGATTTGAGATTATACGTACACATCTTTCTTTATAAACATCTTAAGGGGAGAGGAGGAAGAGGACAGATGAGATAAAGCCATGAGCTAACACCCAACAGGCCCATTCCTCATTGTCTGTGTGGCAGGCAGCATTCATCAGAAAGTTGTTCTGCTGGGATGATCATAGCAAATTTGAACTTGTAGATCTTTAATTTCCTTATTTGTTCTGCCAGGCTTATGGTAGGTTCTTTTTGTTTTCTTGGTGGAATAATTCATCAGTGCTTCTTGAGAGGCTCAAATAGGATCATTGGCCAGATGCCAAAGAGAAACTGTTTGGAAACAAGTTAGGACAAAATAAGAAAAGATACAATTGTTCCACCTTACCCCTGAAAAAGAATGAGAAAGAATTCACCGGCTATGACTATGACTATGACTGTAGTGCTCAGTAGGTTTGCTAGTGATTGTTCTGGCATGAGTAGCCTGAGCATAGCATATTCCTTCTAGACTTGTTCCGGATCTCAGAAAGTACTTTAATTTATTTAAATGTATTAAAAGCTTCTACTTTGTCAAGCATGGAACTGGGCATAGAAATCATCTCTGATCTAAAACAACTCTGCAATGTAGTTGTTAAGGTTCCATTTTACTGTGGAAGAAATTAAGGCTTAAAGAGAAGCGACATGTACAAGCTCACATGATAGTTAAGTGAAAGACTTAAGGTTCAGTGCCTCTGGTTCCAAAGCCTGTGTTCGCTTCACTGCCTCTATAACCCCTTCTCCCTCCACCTTCATCCTGTCCTCCTAACACCCTTCCCCCAACACACACATGAACTAAAAAGTGAACTTACCTTCACTTTTGGCCTGTACCTCAGGTAAAGTGTTCTTGTATACAAACTGAAAGAAAAGGGGGAGGGAGAAAACACTTCAGACTCATTTTTAATTCAAGCAAACTGGTTTGCTGACAAATTCAAGCATAGGGCAGAGGCATTCTGTATATACAAAAATCCAACAACATCAGAATATCCTTTGTTTGTTCACCAGTCATTTTTTGGAGCACTGACTCTGTGTAGAACACTTTACAAAATGCCTAAGGAACACAGAGAAATGCTCAGTTCGTAGGCTGTGAGCTCAGGATGTTTGTTGTTTAGTGGTGAGCACTGAACTTGCTTGGTATGACTCAGATCACAATTAGCTCTTCCATCTTTGAAGATACACGGTAGTAAGGATTAGAGTATTTTTAGAATATTTTGGAAATAGGTATATCAGCTCTACAAGGATTAAATATAGGTATGAGATAATGAGGAAGCTAACAAAAAGTCTCCTTCATTGTACTCTTTATTTTGTTTTATTTTATTTTGAGTTGGAGTCTCACTCTGTCGCTCAGACTGGAGTGCAGTGGCCGCTCCCAGTCACCGCAGCCTCGACCTGCTGGGCTCCGGCGATCCTTCCGCCTCAGCCTTCCAAGTAGCTGGAACTACAGGCACGCGCTACCACGCCTGGCTAATTTTTTATTTATTGTAGAGATGAGGTCTTGCCAAGTTGCCCAGGCGGGTCTCGAACCCGCGGGCTCAGGCAATCCACTCACCTCAGCCTCCCAAAGGCGCGAGATAACAGGCTGAGCCACCGAGCCCGGCTTCATTGTACTCTTTTTTTTTTTAAAGCAAATCACCTCTCAAGATAAAATCAAATTCTGAAATCAGTGCATAAAGCGAAGTATAGTTGAATTTATCCCTGAAAAATTTATTAAACTGTCTGTAACATACATGAGAAATACGTTTTATGAATAGTACACTATTTAGATGTATTGAATAGTAATATGCAAATATGAGTACACATGCAAAACATACAGTATACACTGAGTACCCCAATCTGAAATCTAATCCAAACATCTAAAATGCTCCAAAATATGAAATTTTTTGAGGACTAACATGATGCCACAAGGGGAAAGTTCCACACCTGACCTCATATGACAGGTTGCAGTCAAAATACTTATGGAAGGGCTAAAGCAGTGTGCTTTCATAACAGAACAAGGAATCATGTCAGTTTATGAAATCAGAGACTTCTTTTTTTTTTTGAGTTGGAGTCTCACTCTGTTGCCCAAGCTGGAGTGCACCGCAGCCTTAACCTGCTGGGCTCAGGTGATCCTTCTGCCTCAGCCTTCCAAGTAGCTGGAACCACAGGCATGCACCACCATGCCCAGCTAATTTTTTGATTTATTGTAGAGATGAGATCTCGCCATGTTGCTCAGGCTGGACTTGAACCCCTGAACTTAGGCAATCCTCTTGCCTCCACTTCCCAAAGTGCTGGGATTACACGTCTGAGCCACTGCGCTTGGCTGAAATCAGACTTCTAAGAAAAAAACTGTTAATGAGGCAGAAGACTCTGGAGGAAACATTTTAAAACACCATCAGGCAGAATGCCTCCTCATCTACCTCCTGGTCCCTCAATTGCTGTTGATGTTTCTTACCACTACCACCCTCTTAAAAAAGCAAGATACAGTGTAAACTGTAAATACAGTGTAAACTGTAAATCAAAATATCGGAGGAGGTAGAGACTGAGAGCCTGTCGCTGTTGGTTGGTCCTGTTGTTTAACAGCTAACACAGTGCTGTCACTGTGCTGCTTGGTTACCCTGAACACGCTATTTTTTCATGGTATTCATATTTTTTACTGTTAAGTACTTATGTATGAATAGGCATAAGAAAACAATTGCTTATCGGCAGCAAATAAGTTCAGAGTCAGGAATGATGATGCTAGACTGTCCACATGGGTGGCTGAGGTACTCACATCTTTGCTTCCGATGGGTCAGTGTACACAAACTGTGTCTCATGCACAATATTATTAAAAATATTGTATAAAATTATCTTCAGCTATGTGTATATATGAAACATAAATGAATTTCGTGTTTAGACATGGGTCCTATCCCCAAGATATCTTGTTATGTCTATGCAAATACTCCAAAATCCAAAAGAAACCTCTGAAATCTGAAACATTTCTGATTCCGATCATTTTGGATTAGGGATACTCAATCTGTATTTTAAACAAGAGAAAGAAAAGATGAGAGAGCATGAGAGTTGAATTTGTGAAATTTAATGTGGCTGTAATGCCACTTTACTGTACCCAAGATTGGAACCTGGGAGCGTCAAATACTGTTTTACTAAGAATAGTTTATTTTGGCCGGGCTCGGTAGCTCAGCCTGTAATCCCAGCGCTTTGGGAGGCCGAGGTGAGTGGATTGCCTGAGCCTGCGGGTTCGAGACCCACCTGGGTAACTTGGCGAGACTTCATCTCTACAATAAATAAAAAAATTAGCCGGGCATGGTAGCACACGCCTGTAGTTCCAGCTACTCGGAAGGCTGAGGCGGAAGGATTGCTGGAGCCCAGCAGGTCGAGGCTGTGGTGGCCGGGAGCGGTCACTGCACTCCAGTCTGGGCGACGGAGTGAGATTCCAGCTCAAAAAAAGAATAGTTTATTTTAAAATACAACCTCAGTTTTAGCAGTTTTTTCAGACGTTTGTCTCCAAAATAAAGTTGCCATCTTTTTCCTTCTTTTCAGGAAAGGGCCCAGAATGGGGCAGAGAAGCCCTGGATTCAATACTTGGGGTTACCTCCCCTGCTACTATTTAAGCATCCACTTCTTAAACTACTCTAAGTAGGTGGGTGTTACTATTCCTGTTTTGCATATGAAACAGTCTCAGAAAGGTCAAATATTCAAGGCATTACAGTTAGCAAATAGAAGCAAGATTTTCGGGTTCTAACCTTGAGCCAATACACTGTACTCTAACTGGCCAGTGTGACCTGGGCAAGTCACTTCTCTCTGGGCCCCAGTTTTCTTCATGATCAAATAAAGAAGTTATGTTAGATGATTTCTAAGTTCTCCAAAATTGGTTTAGGGAGACAGAAAGTTCTGGAGTACAGTGGCACAATCATGGCTCACCACAGCCTTGACTTCCTGGGCTCAGGTGGTCCTTCCACCTCAGCCTCCCGAGTACCTGGGACTACAGGCATGTGCCACCACGCCTGGCTAATTTTTAATTTTTTTTTTTTTTGTAGAGACAAGGTCTTGCTATGTTGCCCAGGCTGGTTTCAAATTCCTAGGTTCAAGTGACTCTACTACCTTGGCCTCCCAAAGTGCTGGGATTATAGGTGTGAGTAAACTTTTTATTATGGAAAATTTCAAACATAAACAGAAATACCTATCACATAAAGTTGTTAAAAATATTTTTCTCATATCTTTCTTAGTATCCATAGTAATGTTTCTTTTTATATTCCTGATACTGGTTATTTACTTATTCTCATTATTCTGTTTTTCTTTTTTTTTTGAGTTGGAGTCTCACTCCGTCGCCCAGACTGTACCAGTTGAAGAGTGGCACAATTCAGGATAAGGTACAAAATTATATTTATTCCAGTAGCTTTAGGAGTACAAGTGGTTTTTGGTTACATGGCTGCTTTGTGTATAGTGTGAAGAAGTCTGGGCTGTACCCACCACTCCCATTAGTGCACACTGTACCCGACAGGTAATTTGCATCCCTACCCCCTTCCCTTTCCATCCTCCCCCTTCTGAGTCTCCAGCATCCTTTACGCCATTCCATATGCCTTTGCAGACCCTTAGCTTAGCTTCCACTTATAAGTGAGAGTATGTGGTATTTGGCTTTCTGATCCTGTGTTACTTCATTTAGGCCGATGGTCTCCAATTCCACCCAAGTTGCTGCAAAATACATTATTTCATTCTTTCTTATGGCTGAATAGTATGCCACATATACATTTTTTCTTTCTTTCTTTTTTTTTTTTGAGTAGAAGTCTCACTCTGTCACCCAGGTTGGAGAGCAGTGGCATAGCTCTTGGTCACTGCAGCCTTGAGCTGCTGGGCTCGGGCGACCTTCTGCCTCAGTCTTCCATATACCACATTTTCATTATCTACTAATTGTTGATGGGCATTTCGATTGATTACACATTTCTGCAATTGTGAGTTGTGCTGCTATAAACATCTGGATGCAGGTGTCTTTTTTGCAAAATGACCTCTCTTTCATTGGGTAGATACCAAGTAGTGGATTGCTGGATCAAATGGTAGATCTACTTTTAGTTTGAGAAATTTCCGTACTGATTTCCACAGAGGTTATACTAATTTATACCAAAAGCGTGTAAGTATTCCCTTTTCACTGCTTCTGTGCCAACATCTATCGTTTTTTGATTTTTTAAATAATGACCATTCTGACTGGTGTACAGTGGTACCTCACTGCAGTTTTAACTTGTATTTCACTGATGATGAGTAATGGTGAGCATTTTTTTCATATGTTTCTTGGCCATTTACATTCCTGATATGGGTTGTTTATGCCTTTCCCTTTCCTTCTTGTTTAGTTACACCAAATGTGCCAGTTACTAACTTATTGTAGCTCAGTTCCAAGTCCACACTTTTAAAAAAAGTTCTGGCCAGGCTCAGTGGTTCAGCTTGCAATCCCAGCCACTTTGGGAAACTGAGCTGAGTGGACTGCCTGAGGCTGTGGGTTCGAGACTAGCCCAGGAAACTTGGTAAGACCTCGTCTCTACAATAAAATCAAAAGTTAGCCAGGCGTTGGTAGTGTGTGCCTGTACTTCCGGCTACTTGGAAGGTTGAGGTGAAGGATAGCTGGAGACCAGCAGGTCGACACTGGGGTGGCCGTGAATGTGCCACTGCACTCCAGCCTAGGCGACAGAGTAAGATTCCAACTCAAAAAAACAAAAGTTTTATTGAGGTATAATTGATATACAAAAACTACACATATTTAACGTATACAACTTGATGAGTTTGGACATATGCATATACTTATGAAACCATCACTACAATCAAGGTAATACACATCTCTCTCACCTCCAGGAATTTCCTTGTGTCACTTTTTATTTTTGTGGTAAGAACACTTAACATGAAATCTACCCTCTTAATACCATTTTTAGGTGCACAGTACAGTATTATTATCTGTAGGCACTATGTTTTACAGCAGATCTCTAAGATGTATTCATCTTGCATAACTGAAATTTCATACTAATTAACAACTATCAATTTCCTCCTCTCCTCAACCCCTGGCAACCATTCTACAGTTTGCTTCTCTGAGTTTGACTATTTTGGAGTCGACAAATAAATGGAATCACGCAGCATTTGTCCTTCTGTGACTGGCTTATTTCACTCAGCATAACCTCAAAGTTCATCTATATTGTTACAAACATCAGGATTTCCTTGGGGGGTTTTTTGCATGTGTGTGAGAGAGTAGGGTTTAAGTGGGAGGGGACCTGAAGGGGTTGCCCAGGATTTCCTTGTTTTTAAGGTTGAGTTATATTTCAGTGTCTGTTTATATCACATTTTCTTTATCTGTCAATGACTTTTAAGTTGTTTCCATATCTTGGCTATTGTTTATAATGCTGCATTGGAATATGGGAGTATATACATCTTTTCAAGATCCTGATTTCAATTATTTTGGATGTATATCCATGTCGGATTTCTGGATTATATGGTAGTTTTAATTTTTTGAGAAATCATTGCACTGTTTTCCCATAGCCACTGCACCATTTTACATTCCTACCAAAAGTGCACAGGGATTCCAATTTCTCCATATCCTCAGCAACACTTGTTATCTTTTATTTTTATCATAAGAGCCACTTCCAAGTGATATTTCATTGTGGTTTTAATTTGCATTTTCTTAATCATTAGTGATGTTGAATACATTTTCATATACCTATTGCCATTTCTATGTTTTCTTTGCAGAAATACCTATTCAATTCCTCTGACAATTTTTTTTAATTAGTTTTTTTTAAAGGAGTTCCTTATATACTCTGGATATTAACCCCTTATCAGATACATGCTTTACAAATATTTTCTCCCATTTCACAGGTCTCCTTTTCTGTGGACAAGTTTTCTAGTTTGATTTAGTTCTGTCTGTTTTTCCTTTTGCTGTCTGTACTTTTAGTGTCATATCCAAGAAGTCAATGACAAGATCAAAGTCAAGAAGCTTTCAACTTATGTTTTCTTTTAGAAGTTTTACAGTTTCAGGTCTTACATTTAAGTCTTTGATTCATTTTGAGTTGATTTTTGTGTACAGTGTAAGAAAAGGGTACAGTTTCACTCTTTTGCATGTGGATATCCAGTTTTTTCAACACCAGTTTTTGAAGACACTGTCATTTTCCCATTTTGCATTCTTGGCACTTGTGTCAAACAGCAGTTGACACAAGTATGTATGGATTTATTTCTGGGCTCTTCATTCTGTCCCATTGGTCCATGTCTGTCTTTACGTCAGCACCACCATGTTTTACTTACTTAAGCTTGATATTACAGGCATACCTTTGAGATATTGCGGGCTTGGTTCCAGTATATTGAAATGAGGAATATCACAATAAAACAAGTAACATGAATATTTTTGTTTCCCAGTGTATATAAAAGTTATATTTACACTATACTGTAGGCTATTATGTGTTCAATAGCTTTATGTGTAAAGAAAGGTACCTTAATTTAAAAATACTTTATTGCTAAAAAAAATGCCAACAATCACCTGAGCCTTCAGTTGTAAACTTTTTGCTGGTGGAGTGTCTTGTTTTCATGTTGATGGCTATTGGCTGATCAGGATTGTTGTTACTGAAGGTTGGGGTGGCTGTGCAAATTTCTTAAAATAAGACAACAATGAAATTGGCTGTATAGATGACTCTTGTTTTCACAAAAGAATTCTCTGTAGCATGTGATACTGTTTGATAGCATTTTACACACGTAGAATACGGGGACTGGAAAAGAGTGAGAGAAACTGGGGAATGGTCTGTCAATAGAGAAGTCAGAACATACAACATTTACTAAGTTTGCTATCTTACATATGCATGGTTTGCAGTGCCCTGAAACAATTAAAATAGTAATATAAAAGGCCACTATAACTGATATAAGATTGACAAAGTTTGAAATATTGCAAGAATTACAAAAATAAGACACAGAGAGACATAAAGTGAGCACATGCTGTTGAAAAAATGGCACCCACAGACTTGCTGGATGCAGGGTTGCCACAAATCTTCAACTGGTAAAAAAACACAGTATCTGCAGAGCACAATAAAACGAAGTATGCCTGTATATTTTGAAACCAGGAAGTGTGATGCTTCAGTCTTTTTTTCAAGATTTATTTGGCTATTTGTGGCCTGCTGTGGTTCCATATTAATGTTAAATTTTTTTTTTTTAATTTCTGTAAAACTTGCCTTTGGAATTCTGAATGAGATTGCATTGAATCTGTAGATGGTTTTAGGTAGTATAAACATTTAAACAACTTTGTCTTCCAATCCATGAACACAGGATGTCTTTCCATTTGTGTCTTGTTCAATTTTTTTCATGAGGGTTTTAACCTAGCTAGAGGTCTGTTTATTTAGTCATGACCCAGTCTCGATAGGTTGTATGTTTTGAAATTGCCCATTTCTTCTAGGCTATCCAGTTTGATGGCATATAGTTGTCAACAGTATAGTCTTTTATGATTCTTTTTATTTCTGTGGCATCATTGTAATGCCTTTTATTTCTGATATTATTTATTTGAGTCTTCTCTCTTTTTTTCCTAGTCTAGCTAAAAGTTTGTCAATTCTGTTGATCTTTTAATATACCAACTCTTAATTTTGCAGATTTTTTTTCTATTTTGTTTAACTTTTGCTCTAATTTTTCTCTCTTTCTGCAAAATTTGGGTTTAATTTGTTCTTCTTTTTCTAGTGCCTTGAGGTGCAAAGTTTCATCATTTGAGAGCTTTCTTCCTTTTAAATGTGGCATCAATTTTTACAAACTTCCCTCTTAGTACTGCTTTTGCTGCAACTTGTAAGTTCTGGTATTTTCTATTTTCGTTTGTATTTGTCTTAAGGTGTTTTCTTTCTTTCTTTTCTTTTCTTTTTTTTTTAAGAGACAAGGTTTCACTCTGTTGGCCAGGCTGGAGTGCAGTGGTGTGATTATAGCTTACTGTAGTCTTGAACTCCAAGCTCAAGAGATCGTCCTGCCTTAGCCTCCTGAGTAGCTGGGACTACAGGTATGTACCACCAAGCCTGGTTAATTAATTTTTTTTTTTTTTTTTTGTAGAAGCAGAGGTCTTGCTATGTGCTTAGGCTGGTCCTGAACTCCTGGCCTCAAGTTATCCTCCTGCCTCAGCCTCCCAAAGTGCTTGGATTATAGGCATGATCATAATGCCCAGACTCAAGGTATTTTGATTTCTTCTTTGACCCAATGGTTGTTCAAGAGTGTGCTGTTTAATTTCCATGTCTGTGAATTTTGTAGTTTTAAAAAAATATTTATACCATCCTATCCAAAGTAAAGAGGGGGAAAAAACCTCTAATACTAAGCTAAAAAGTCTCTATTTCCTACCTGAAAAGGATATGAAGATAAGAACCAAGGCCAGTTAAAATATGCCACCATGCATGAAACTGTGTGGTAATGCCTATGATAGGTGGTACCTTCTTTCGAAAGTTCCTGTATGGGGAGAGGGAAAAAAAAATTACTGTTAAAATTTAAAAATATTTAGCATCTAATGCTGACAGTCTTTGAGCATTTTGAAATATCAGTCTCAAATACGGCAATTATTTAATTTTCTTGAGTCTCCTATAGTCTGTCACACTTTATCCAAAGTATATTTTTGAGGAATAGAATTCCTAGCACAAGTTCCATGAAGAAATGACTCTAGAGTCAAATAAGTATGGGAAACATTATACAGTTTACTGCCCTCTTGGAGTTTTTAATGTATATGAACAGATTAAAGTCTTTGAAAAGTCCTATCATACATGAGTTTATCTTTATTTTTTCAGGTAACCTACTAATCCATGGAACTCTTTTGTCAAATAATACTTGTAAAGTTTTATTTTATATACTTTTCTCCCTCATCTGGTGTAGTTTAGGCCTGGCCTGAGAGAGCATGACATCACCACATTTATAGGGTAATACTTACTGACAATGGAACAAGAGTTTTCTGGAACATACTTTGGGAAACACTAGTGTAGTCAGCTATCCACTCAAGAAACTGTATACATGCTTTTCTTATGTCTACATACAACCACCAATTTAGCACAGTTCCATATATTCTATACAGTCCTTTTAATTTTTTATGTTTTTATAGAGACAAGGTCTCACTATGTTGCCCGGGTTGGTCTTGAACTCCTGGCCTCAAGCAATTCTCCCATCTTGGCCTCCCAAAGTGCTGGGATTACAGGTGCAAGCCACTGTACCTGGCCAAAATCCTTTTATACCTCTGATTTCACGTCAGAGTAGGGATTCTTTGAGAAGGGTATTATTAGCTTTGCTTTATAGATTAGGAACCTGAAGTTCAGAGACTGAGTTGTCCAAATCACTCGGCTAATAGCACAGGTGGTTCTCAAATTTCAGGCCTTCGGCTAAATATATACCATATTAACATCTATTAGAGGAGAAAAACAATGTAAAACACCAAGTTATCTTTCTAGATACCCCCCATGTATTTTTGTAACAATTACCTTCTCTAAGAACCTGTTTTGTTTCTTAGTTATGCTCACCCTGGGTGATCATCTCCCTCAGCAATGTAAATGCTACAGTGGGGATTCTGCTGGGTTTTCCTGATTCAAAACCAGATCTTAGTTTTATAAGCAAGGTGGGTTATTTGTCTATATCTAAGGTCTATATTTACTTATTTAACTTTTTACCATGGAACATTTTAATCATGTGCAAAAAGGAGACAGAATAATCAGGTATCCATGATCCAACTTCAACAATTACCAATTTATGGTCAATCTGTGTCATATAAACCCTCACTCACTTCTACCTCTCATATTATTTTGAAGCAAGTTCCAGATATTGCATCATTTTATCTCTAAATATTTTAGTATGTATCTCTAAAAGATGAAAATCTCCCTAAAACATAACCATAATACCATTTTCACCTAAAATATTAGCAATAATCCCTTATATCATCAAATATTCAATTACTGATCAAAGTTCCAAATTTTTCATAAGCTTTTTTTTCTTCTTCTTCTTCTTTTTTTTTTTTAGTTGGAGTCTCACTTTGTCGCCCAGACTGGAGAGCAGTGGCACGCTCCTGGCCACCACAGCCTCGACCTGCTGGGCTCCGGCGATCCTTCCGCCTCAGCCTTCCAAGTAGCTGGAACTACAGGCACGTGCTATCACGCCCGGCTAATTTTTTTGGATTTATTGTAGAGATGAGGTCTCGCCAAGTTGCCCAGGTGGGTCTCGAACCTGCAGACACAGGCAATTCACTCACCTCGCCCTCCCAAAGCTCGGGATTACAGGTTAAGCCATCAGGTCCGGCCTCTTCTTCTTAACAGTTGGTTTGTTTGAATCAGGATCCAGAAAAGGCCAACACATTGGATTTGGTTGATATATCTCTTATGCCTCTTAACTGACACATTCCTCTTCCCCACTTTTTAAACTTTTCCCCCTCCTCTGCAATTTATTTGCTGAAGAGAACAGGTAGTCCTGTAGACTTCTCATAGTCTGAATTTTGTTGATTGCCTCCCTGTGGTGCTGTGTAATATATTCCTCTATCCCTATTTATGCAAAACTGCTAGGTCACAGAATTTCGAGTTGGAATGACCCACTAGTTTACTTGTTTAACATGTTCATTTTATGAAAAATGAGGTCCAGAAAGATAGTGTTTTAGTGACAGACTAGAATCCAGAGATTCATACTCCTGTCAAAATATAATTGCTGACAGGATGGTAAAAGGAACACTTATCTTTTTCAGAAAATAACATTAAGCCTATGAAAGTACAAATTTATATACATGTACGTCATATGCTTATTACAAATCAGTCTTGTTTATTCAATAAAACAGATTAGGCAGGTTTCAAAGACATAATCAACAGTTGATTAACTGTGCCATCTAACTGTACAGTTCTGTAATGTACACACAGGCAAAACCCAAACCCTACAGAGGTTATGAAATATTCTCGGGTCCATCAAAATTTTGGATAATTTAAACAGTTATACCCAGAATTAACTTTATTCTGCTGAGCATATCTTTTAAATGTCAACAACAGTATAAAAATCATTTCAGGGCAGTAATATTTCTACATGCTTATGAAATGCTGTTTAATACCATGCTTCCAAAAATATTTCTGAAAGAATAAAAATATATCTTACCTCAGTGAATCACAAAAGATGTTATCTATGTTCCATAATAAAAATCCCAATAAAAATATACCCAAGGATGTATAACCCAGTCCTCTAAGCCATGGATAAACCCTGTGAGGGGGTGGGAAGAGAAGCAAAATAAAATTTTCTCGTCATGTCATGCTCACAGCTTGAAGACATCACTTTCTCTCTTTTTTCCCCCCACAAGGAACGGGATCTCACTGAGTTGCCCAGGGTGGAGTGCAGTGGCTATTCACAGGCACAATCATACTGAACTCCAGCCTCGAACTCCTGTACTCAAGTAGATCCTCCTTAGCCTCCCGAATAGGTGAGATAACAGGTGCACCCCACTGTGCCTGGCTAGAAGTCATCACTTTCATGAGAAGGAAAGGCATCTGTATTGAAAGCAAATCTATAGATTACATTTTCTAATACATTTAACATTAAAATACATAACTAAATTTAGCCATTAAAACATGCTGAGAGAGAATGGGCTACCAAGATGATGCTAAATGTATCATGAAGGTGATCTGAAAGTGTTTGACAACTTTTTCAGTCCTATGAAAGAGGCAGGGAGATGGTGGATTAGAATTAACATGAATTGAGACACTTGTTCCATGTCAGGCATTGTAGTTAAAAAAAAATACACCCACATGCACACACAATCTTTGAAAAATTCCTGAGACAAGTATTATTTTTTACTTCATTGATGAGGAAATCGAAGCCTGATAAGTTACCAAAAATAATAACAGTAGCTTATATATATTTTTTATAGCTTCAATGAGGTATAATGAACTTACATTAAGCTGTATACAGTATACTTAAAGTGTACATCTGATGAGTAAGTACAGTGAGTCCCCTACATACAAATATTCAAGTTGCGAACTTTCAAAGATGCAAATGTGTGTTCACAAGTCCAGGCACAAAAGTCAGTTAATGTGTCTGGCATACATTGTCACATGTGTGCATCCTCTAAAAGTGGTTGTGCTTTTGTGTACTTTACTGTACAGTACTATGATGAGAAAAAAAGAGCTACTACTGAGATGTTTTTCAAGAGGACAGATAGAATTGAAATCAGCAAGGAACCAGAACCTGCGCCCTCAATGTCAGAAGTGAGTGAAACTGCAACTTGCCCTCTGACTGCTATTGCTGACAATCCTTCAGTTCTTTCATCTCCCACCTCTTCTCCCTCCTCCAGTCAGTAACTCTTCTTGCTTGTTCACTTGATGTCAGCCACTATCTGGCAGCTGTTGTACTAGACTGTATGATTAAAAATATCTTTTGTGTGTGCTTTAAAAAAGTGTATTATTTTTGTGAAAAGTATTATAAACCTAATACAGTACAGTACTATATAGCTGATTGTGTTAATTTGGTACCTAGGCTAACTTTCTTGGACTTATGAACAAATTGAACATATGATGCACTCTCAGAATGGAACTTGCTCACATGTAGGGGACTTACTGTACGTCTTTATATACTCATGAAACAACCACCACAATCAGATTAATAAACACATGTATCACCTCCAAAAGCTTAGTTTGCATTTTTCAGAATGTTATATAAATGGAATCGTACCATATACTTTATTTTAGTGCATTTCACTTGACAAAATTATTTTGAAATTCACCTATGTTGTTATGTAAATCAATATTTCATTTCCTTTAATTCCAAGTAGTACTCCATTGTATAGATATAGCACAATTTCTTTACCTGTCAAAATACTGGTAGATATTTGTGTTGTTTCCAGTTTTGTTTAGTTTTGTTTTTTGAGTTGGAGTCTCACTCTGTTGCCCAAACTGGAGTGCAGTGGCATGCTCCTGGCCACTGCAGCCTCCACTTGCTGGGCTCTGGCAATCCTTCCGCCTCAGCCTTCCAAGTAGCCGGAACTACAGGCGTGCGCTACCATGCCTGACTAATTTTTGATTTATTGCAGAGACGAGGTCTCGCCAAGTTGCCCAGGTGGATCTCGAACCGACGGGCTCAGGCAATCCACTCGCCTCAGCCTCCCAAAGTGCTGGGATTACAGGCTGAGTCACCAAGCCCTTTTTCCAGTTTTTGACCATTACAAATAAAGCAGCTACAAACGTTCATAAACAATACTTTGTATGGACACATGCTTTCATTTCTCTTGGGTAAATGGCTAGGAGAGGAATGGCTGGGTTGTATGGCAGGTGAATATTTAGCTTTTTATGACACTGCTAAGCTGTTTTCCTAAATGACTGTATCATTTTACACTCCCACCAGCTGTATATGAGTGTTATAAATGACATCCTTACTACCATGGTATGACATCAGTCTTTTTCATTTTAGTTGTTCTAGTTGGTGTGTATATGGTATCTCATTGTGTTTTTAATTTGCATTTTCCAACTGAATAATGTTATTGAGCATCTTTTCATGTACTTACTATCCATATTTCTTCTTTGATATATCATTGTTTGCCTTATTATTGACTTATAAGAATCCTATATTCTACATGTAAGTCCTCTGTTGGATATACATTCTACAAATATTTTCTCCAAGTATGTGGCTTGCCTTTCATTTTCTGAACACTGCCTTTTGAAGAACAAAAGTCTGCAATTTTCATGAAGCTCAACTGATATTTTCTCAATAGTTTATGCTTTTTGTGTCCTAATTAATAAATCTTTGCCTAACCAAAAGCCAAAAAGGCATCTCCTATATTTTCTTCTACAAGTTTTATAATTTTAGCTTTTACATTTAGAGATATGATTTGCTTCTATTAACTTTTATAATGGTGTGAAGTTGAACATCATTTTTTCTAAATAAGAATATTCAGTTGTTCCAGCACAATTTGTTGAAACAATGACCTTTTCCCCACTAAATTATCTTAGCATGTTTATTGAAAAATCAGGTCAATATGGGTGTGTGGGTCTATATTTGAATGTCCTATTGAACTATATTTCATCCTTACCACCAGTTCAACATTAGTGCAGCATAGAGTAAAACAAGTAGTGTAAGTCCTTTAACTTTGTTCTTTTTCAAAAACTATTTTGGCTATTCTAGATCCTTTGTATACTCATGTTAATGTCAGGATTAGTTTCTTAACTTTTATCAAAAAGCCTGCAGATTTTGATTCTGATTGCATTGACCCTAGAGATTGATTTGGGAGAATTGGCATTTTAGCAACATTGAGTTTTCTAATCCATAAAATGGTATATTTCTCTATTTATTTAGGTCTTTGATTTTTCTCAACAAAAACCTGTACACTGCAGTTTTCGATGTATTGATCTACACATTTTGTTAAATTTAATCATAAATTTAACATTTAATATATCTTGATGTTAAGCTTTTTTTGAGTCGGAGTCTTACTCTGCTGCCCAGGCTAGAGTGCAGTGGCATGCTTACAGCCACCGCAACTTTGATCTGCTGGGCTCAGGCAATCCTTCTGCTTCAGTCTTCCAAGTAGCTGGAACTACAGGCATGTGCCACCATGCCCAGCTAATTTTTTGATTTATTGTAGAGACTAGGTCTTACCAAGTTGCCCAGGCTGGTCTCAAACTCCTGGGTTCAGGCAATCCTCTTGCCTCCACCTCCCAAAGTGCTGGAATTACAGGTATGAGCCACCACAGCCAGCTTGATGTTAAACATTTACTGTACTTTGATGTTATTGTGAATTGTACTTTTAAAAATTTACTTTCCAATCATTCACTGCTAGTACACAGAAGTATGAATTTTGAATACTGTCTAGAATTTTGTGACCCTGCTAAATTTCACTTATCACTTCTAGTAGTTTTCTTGTACGTGTTCTGTAATATTTTCTGTACATGATCATGTCATCTGCAAGTACCATGTTTTTAGGACTTTCACAAGTATAATGTTGAATAGAAATGGTGACAGTATATATCCTAGTTTTATTCTTGATTTTAGAGAAATTTTTCTTTAATGTATCATGACTTAACTGTGGTATATGCTTGTAGTGCTTATAGGCTAAAAAAGCTCCCTTCTATTACTAGTTTGTAAAGGTTTTTATTTTTTTTTTTTACTTCTCCATAAGTAGTTCTAAAGTTGTAAAGGTTTTTGTTTTTAGAGCATAAATAGTTGTTGCATTTTATAGAGTGTTTTAGTCTAAATCTTTGTTTCATCATATGGTTTCCCTCTTTTTAATTTTTCATTTTAATTTTTTTAGAGATGGGGTCTCAATTCATATTTTATTTATTTTTTGAGTTTGGGTCTCACTCCATCTGCCAGACTGGTCACAACTCACCACAGCCTTGGACTCCTGAGCTCAGGCTATTTTTCAGCCTTTGCCTCCTGAGTAACTGGGACTGCAGGCACATGCCACCACACCCAACTCATTAAAAAAAATTTTTTTTTGTAGAGATGAGGTTTTGCTATGTTGCCTAGGTTGGTCTCCAACTCCTGGGCTCAAGCGATCTAACCTGTCTCAGTCTCCCCAAATAACGGGATTGCATGCGTTAGCCACTGTGCCTGGCCTATCCTTTATTTTTTAAATATGGTGGATAGCCATAGCAGATTCTTTCAAATATTTTGTTATTTAACTATACGTATTTGTATATAAGTGAATGTAAGGAATCATTCATTTAAAAATCATCAGGAAAGCACAAACCTGGCAATGTATAGAAATGATATTATTACCACTGTTTGATGAAGGTTCTCAGGAGAAGATGAGTTTAAGAATCATAGTCTGAGCTGGGCTCGGTGGCTCAGCCTGTAATCCCGCGCCTTTGGGAGACTGAGAGTGAATTGCCTGAGCCCGCGGGTTCGAGACCCGCCTGGGCAACTTGGCGAGACCTCATCTCTACAATAAATCAAAAATCAGCTGGGCATGGTAGTGCGTGCCTGTAGTTCCAGCTACTTGGAAGGCTGAGGCGGAAGGATTGCCGGAGCCCAGCAGGTCGAGGCTGCGGTGGCCAGGAGCGGCCACTGCACTCTAGTCTGGGTGACAGAGTGAGACTTCAACTCAAAAAAAAAAAAATCATAGTCTGGCTTCAGCTTCTCAGAGAGTTTATCACAGCCTTCATCTGGGGAAGGCAAGAATGAGTCCCAAGAAACACAGGGCATCTGGCAATGTGGACCAGGTGCTGAAATACGGCAGGAAAATGATCAGTGGGAGTGGGGTGTTGTTTTCTGCTTCTAAACTTACTTACCATAGCCAATCTTCAGCTCTCAGCAGGAGGAATTCAAAGCAAAATTCTTCCATGGGGTGAAATGAATGTCTTTGGTTATCCAGGTGGCAGGGCACGAAGAAGAGAGTAAGAACATCAGCATGGTCCATGCAAGGGTAAGTACAGGTAAGATTCCGGGAACCTACTGCCCATATAGTACTGGGTGCAAGAGTGGCCACTACAGAAGGCCCTCAACACGTCTGTGTCTGAAGTCACACTGCTTTACTCTGGGGTGGCTGCCTGTTCAGTATTATCTGAGCAATCCCTTCCTTTGCCCTTCACCTTGGGAACTGTCTTCTTGTCTCTCTCTGTTGGATCGCCTGTCTTATATACCACACATTCCTCTTTTTTTGTATTAGTCTTTCATTTTCGTGAAACACAAAAGGTTCCTTCAATAAGTTCCTAGGCAATAGTTTATGAGATGAAAGGTTTTTTGAGAACTTGAATGTATGAAAAAATACTTTTCTCCATATTTTGATAGTTGAGCTGACTATAGAATTCTAGCTTAGAAATAATTTTCCTTATGAAGGTACTGATCTAGTCTTCTAGTTTCCATGTTGCCGTGGCAAGCCTAAAGCCATTCTGGTTCCTGATCCATTGTATGTATTCCTGTCTCCCAACTCTATAAATTTGTGGAAGCCTTCCTTGTTCTAGAACTCTAAAACGGATACGAGTCTACTTTCACCCATTGTGCTGGGTATCTGCAGGTTTTCTACCTAATAACTTCAATTACAAAATATTTTCCTGATTTTGGTAATTTCCATTTTCTCTGTCCCTGCCCCCTTTGTACGTTGGTTCTTCTACTCTTGCTCAACATAACCTATTCAGTAATATTCCTATCAAGTCTCTTTTATTCTCCATTTCTTTCTTTTTTTTGGTCCTATGCTCAGAGTGTCTTCTTTAATTATATCTTTTAAACGCTTCAATCTAGTTTTTAAAAAATCATATTTTAATTTTTTTTTTTAAACTAGAGACAGGGTCTTGCTCTGTCACCCAGGCTGGAGTGCAGTGGTATAACCATAGCTCACTGTAACCTCGAACTCCTGGGCTCAAACTGTCTTCCTGTTTCAACCTCCAAGGCAGCTGGGACTATAGGCCCACACCACCATGTCTGTTAAATTTTTATGGTAGAGACAAGGTCTAACTATGTTGCCCAGCTGGTCTCAAAACCCTGGACTCAAGTGATACTACCATCTTGTCCTCCCACAGTGCTGGGATTATAGGTGTGAGTCACCATACTGGCTCATATTTTTAAGACTTTTTTTGGATTCTCTGAAAGTTCCTTTTTTTATGCCATCCTAGTCTTGATTCCTAGGTTCAATATATCATTAGGAATATTAATGAATTAATGATACTTGTTTTTGAGGTTTTCTTCTTCCTGCATAAGTTGGCTCCTCCAAGTTGATTTTTTCCTCATTTGTTTTGGCCTCCATGTTTCGTATGGATTCATTCATCATATGTTTCGTATGGATTCATTCATCATATGATACCGTCTCCTCGTTGGTTTATCATTTTTTTCTCCTTTTTGGTCTAAGTTATTGAGTTACTGTGTTAAAGCATCTTTGTGTCATGGGACATTATCTACTTCTCTTTGTAATTCTGTCCATTTTTGCTTAAAATTTTCCATAAAAGTTTAGAATTGCTATTTTTTTTCTGGTAAATTGAATTTTTTATTACTAATATAGTAACACATTTGTTTTAAAGGATGTCTTCAATTTTTTTGTCTGTTACTAAAATTTCTAATCCAACATTTTTTTTAATTGAGTTTTTTTGTTTTTTTTTTTTGTTGAGTTGGAGTCTCACTCTGTCGCCCAGACTGGAGTGCAGTGGCCGCTCCCGGCCACCGCAGCCTCGACCTGCTGGGCTCTGGCGATCCTTCCGCCTCAGCCTTCCAAGTAGCTGGAATTACAGGCATGCGCTACCACGCCCGGCTGATTTTTT
>NW_007251435.1:339886-363813 GCF_000164805.1 Carlito syrichta | reverse complement strand
CACCTCAGCCTCCCAAAGGCGCGGGATTACAGGCTGAGCCACCGAGCCCGGCTAATTGAGTTTTTGGAATCCCATTTACTCTTCCAGGTTCTGGAAAGATATTTTCAAGTTAATTACCATTTTTAGTGGTTACCAAAAACACTTAGGTAAAAATTATATATATCCTCTTCTCAAATAACAAGGACCTCAGAAACCATGTAACTTTGATTATCTTCCTTCTATTGTACATGTTATTGTGTCCACTATTTTGGCTCCATTTTGTATATTTTTTACTCTCAAATCACACATTACTATTTTAAGCCACACACACACACACACACACACACACACACACACACACACACACACACACTTTTTGAGTTGGAGTCTCACGCTGTCTTCCAGGCTGGAATGCAGGAGTGCAGTGCCACACTCATAGCCACTGCAGCCTTGACCTGCTGGGCTCAGGTGATCCTTCTGCCTCAGCCTTCCAAATAGCTGGGATTACAGGCATGAGCCACCATGCCTGGCTTAGCAGTCACAATATTTTGTTCACATATTCTCATTGGTTTATCATTTTTTCACCTTTATTTCTTTTGTGTATCTTAGTCCTTGCTCCTAAAGAATATCTTTTAAAAAGTCTTTTAGTGAGGTATATTGCATTTTTGTTTGTTTCAAAAGGTCTTTATCTTACCCTTGATCTTGAAAGATATTTGGGTATAGAATTCTAAGCTGAATGGTTCATTTCTCTAAGTACTTTAAAGATAATAGTCCACATATGTTTTGGCTTCCATTGTTGTTGTTGGTAAGTCCACTGTAGACCAATTACTTTTCCTTTGTTGGTAATATGCCTTATCTCTGGGTGACCTTAAGATCTTTATATTTGGATTTTAACAACTTCATTATGCTTTTTCTATCAATAAGGATTCAACTGCAGATAACAGAAACAACTCGATTTTAAGCAGAAAAGAACTTAAGTTTCAAGTTCAATAGAAGTGCTAAATGAGTGAGATATGGGTTCTTCAAGAATGACTAATGAACACTAACACAGCAAAATCTTGCTAAAGAAACTTTTCTCCTAGTAAAGGAACCTCTTTGATGGTCCGAGCTCTGTGTGTGTGTGTGTGTGTGTGTGTGTGCGCGCGTGTGCGCGCGCACGGGCGCTGATGGGAAAACACTTCCAACTGCTCATCTTAAACATGCCAAAAACTCCGCCTTCTGTCTACTTTGCAGCTATTCAAACATAGGCTCTTATGTTTCTACAGGAAACTGGAGAATTGAGAAGCCTCTAGGTCAACTGCTGCATCCAGCATCATACTACCTTGGTATAATTCACAGATCAGAAAGCTGTCATCACACCTGTTTGTTCCAGAGTCATGATACATATCTTAGATTCACACCAGTAAATGGATACCTTCCATACTGCCACTTTTCTCCCTCACTTAATTTTGTTCTGAATTTAAGTCTCATGTGAATACATGTGGTTGGCATAACTTGAATGCTATCTGGAATCTTACCTGCAAAGGAAATATGGGAAATAAGGCTTTTAACTTTTTAGCAGCCACAATACAGGAAGTCCCACTAGGAAGAGGTTGAAACAATGCTAATCTAGCACATCTGTCACATCTAAAAAAGATTTCTTTTTAGTTATTCTGTTGGCACTTGTTCTTGAAGACAAGGAGTCATGTCTTCTATCAATTCTAGAAGATTCTCACCTATTATCTCTTTAAATATCTCTTCTTCCCCTATTTTTGCTATACTCTCCTTTTGGAAATGTAATTACATGTGCTATTTATCTGTGTTGTTTTCTAGCTTCTTTCTTTTTGTTTTTGAGTTGACCTCTCACTCTGTTGCCCAGACTAGAGTGCAGTGGCCACTCCTGGCCACTGCAGCCTCGACCTGCTGGGCTCCAACGATCCTTCCGCCTCAGCCTTCCGAGTAGCTGGAATTACAGGCGTGTGCAACCACACCCGGCTGATTTTTTGATTTATTGTACAGATGAGGTCTTGCCAAGTTGCCCAGACAGGTCTCGAACCCGCGGGCTCAGGCAATCCACTCACCTCAGCCTCCCAAAGCACAGGATTACAGGCTGAGCCACCGAGCCCTGCTTCTAGCTTATTTCTTTAGACTCATCTTCCAATTCATTCGTTCTTTCTTTAGCTGTGACAACTTGTTTTTGACTTATTCACAGAGTTTTTATTCAATGATTTTATTTATTTTTATCTTTATTTTTTTTGAGTTGGAATCTCACTCGGTCGCCCTGACTGGAGTGCAGTGGCATGCTCCCAGCCACCGCAGCCTCAACCTGCTGGGCTCTGGCGATCCTGCTGCCTCAGTCTTCCAAGTAGCCAGAACTACAGGCGTGCGCTACCATGCTTGGCTAATTTTTTTGATTTATTGTAGAGATGAGGTCTCACCAAGTTGTCCACGTGGGTCTCGAATCCACAGGCTCAGGCAATCTACTCCCCTCGGCCTCCCAAAATGCTGGAATTACAGGCTGAGCCACCAAGCATGGCTCAATGATTTTATTTTTAATGTCAGAAGTTATTTTATTCTTTTTCATATCTTGATATTTAGTTTTTTGTTTGTTTGTTTGTTTTGAGTTGGAGTCTCACTCTGTCGCCCAGACTGGAGTGCAGTGGCACGCTCTCGGCCACCGCTGCCTTGACCTGCTGGCCTCCGGCGATCCTTCCAAGTAGCTAGAACTACAGGCGTGTGCTACCATGCCCAGCTAATTTCTGATTTACTGTAGAGATGAGGTCTTGCCAAGTTGCCCAGGCGGGTCTCGAACCTGCGGGCTCAGGCAGTCCACTCACCTCAGCCTCCCAAAGCGTGGGATTACAAACTGAGTCACCGAGTCCGGCTGATACGTAGTTTTTTAATAATCTCCTGTGGCTTGGTCTCATTTTAATTTTTTCCTTTAGTTCATTAAACATTTTCTAAATAGTCATTTTCCAGCATCTGATTTGAGGAGGTTATTTTTGTTGTTTTCTGTTTCTCCTGACTTTTGGTCACAGTGGCTTATTTCTTACCAAGGTTTGGAATTACTAATTAGGTGTACATGTTTGATCTCTATTTGCAGAAGTCCTAAGGGGCCTATAAGAGTATATTTCTTCACAAATTCTCAGGAAAGTAATTTTTCCTACCTAACGCTGAAGCTGAAAGACAAGCTGTCTTGTCAACTCCTACTGGAGTGCAGCCCTTCACTAACAGTATGTACCTCTTTGATGGTCCTGGCTTTATGTGTATATGTATGTGTTTGTGTGGTCACAGGGAAGCAGTTCCAACTGCCCATCTTAAACATGCCCAAAACTTTGCTTTTGATCTACTTTGAGGATATTCAAACATAATGCTCTGGTTTCCTTCAAATGCTTTGAAGTTGACTTTTATCTAAACACTAATTTATCACTCAAGTTTGCAGCTCCTTCTTTGGATTTAATGCTTTGGAATTTTCTTTATGTTCTTTCCAGCTCAGCTAGGCATTTAAAAGATGTTTGTTGTATTATATTCAGAATTTCTAGGTGTTTTGTTACAGGAGGAATTTGCAGATGTTTCATTAGACACATTAAAAGAAACAGAGGCTTTAGAGTTTCACTTTGATTTTAAATACCTTTAAGGGTAACCACTGTCTTGGGTTTGAGGGATTACCAAGGTAATTAAGACTTTAAGAAGCTCACAGTCTAGCTGAGCAGAAAGATAAGTAAACGATGAACAATGTTATATAAAACTATCACCGAATGGAGATATAAGAAAGAAGCTGCAGCAAGGCAGATGAAATAAAGATGTTTTTGTTCCATGGGATTGCCCCTGTTAAGTACTTTTTAAAGTTCTGTTATTTGTGTTTCTACAAGTACTGGTATCCTGTCTGTCAGACTTGATTTAAGTTAAGGAGTATGTTTTATGCTTCTCTACATTTACCTAAAGGACCAAAATTTAAAACAGAATACACTGACTGGGTTTTCTGCTTCTGGGGCGATAAAATAAATATATTTTCCCCTATTTTTTCCACTAAGTGCAACTAAAAATGCAGGGTATCATATGTAAACTAAAGAAGATTCTGCAAGGTGGAGAGAAGCTGGCAGACTCCTACTACAATATAAATGATGTCCTTATAAGAAGACAACCATATGAAGACACAGAGACATGGGGAGGATGCTGTGTGACAACAAAGGTGGAGATTGAAATAATGCAGGTGACAGTGAAGGAAATTCCAAAGATTGCCATCAAATCATCAGAAGCTAGGAAGAAATGTAAGAAAGGATTCTCTTGTTATCTCAGAAAGAGCATGGCCCTGAGATACTTTAATTTTGGATTTCTAGCTTTCAGAACTGTAAGATAATAAATTTTAGTCATTTAAAGTCACTTAGTTTTTTGTACTTTGCTATGGTGGCCCTAGAAAACAAACACAGATACAAGAAAGGTATATCCAATGTAATGCTGAGAGCAACCACTTAAAAAAGCCAATACAAAGAGAACACAAAGACGACAAATATACCTAAATGGAATTCTAAAGAATTGCTTTTCCCCATCCCCTCTCCCCTAAAGAATTTTAAAATATTTACAGGAAGGTATAAAAAATAAAAGAGAAGCAAAAAACCAGAGAGAACAAACAGAAACAAAAAATAAAATGGCAGATTTAAGCCCTAATATGAGGAGGAAATCCCAAAAAACCTGGAATTTATTGATAAAAAATTGTGGGTTTATTTTTACGTGTTTAAACTTCAGTCACCTTCAAAGTACTTTCTGACGCAATACACCTATTGAGACACTTTTCCCACTGCTCAAAACAGTTGTCAATTTGGATGTTTTTTAGTGTTTCTGCCATTTTTTATTTCACCTCTTCCACACCAGCAAAATGTTTCCCTTTGAGGATTTCTTCATCCAGGGAAACAAAAAAAAGTTATTTGGGGTGAAATCGGGCAAATAGGGAAGGTGAGGCACAGGGGTCATACCATTTTTGGTAAATAAAACAACAACAACTGCTGAACAAACACCCAGCATGATGTGGGCAAGTGCACTTGTAAATCACCCATCATGAAATGGGCAAACACATGGAAAGACTCTCCAAAAATGATTCATTGAAACGGAATGCAGTCTCTCACAACAATGCTAGCTGGTACACTGATGCTGATGGGTTCCTAGAACACTTACCTAGTGGGGGAAGACTAAACTAAAAAGGGGCCCATCCTCCAAAAGATAATTCCAGTTTTTTTGGGGGGTGCCCCTTGTATGTTAACAACTACATTAATGTAAGTGACCTAAATATACCCATTAAAAGACTCTGAAAGAGTACATTAAAAAATATGACTCAACCATATGATGTTCAAAGGAACATCACATCTAAAAAACCGATATAAGCAGTTTGAAACTGAAAGGATGGAAAAAGATATATCATGCAAACATTATCAAAAGAAACCTGTGTTCATATGGCTATATTAATCAGATTAACCAGATTTCAGAGCAAGGACAATTACCAGAGATAGAGAAGGACATTACATAATAACAAGAGGGTTAATCCACCACAATGACATGGAATTTCTAAATGTCTATGCACCAAACAATAGAGCTGCAAAATATGTGAAACAAAACTGATAGAATGAAAGAGAAATACACAAATCCAAAATCATGTTTGGAGACTTCAACATTTTCTCCCAACAACTGATAGAACAACTAGATAGAAAATCAGCAATGATATAGCAGACCTCAAAACCACCATTGTACATTAAACAGCTAACTCAGTGGGCTTGGGTAGCACAAACACTGCATATTCCAAAGAATGGACTGGTTTTTGACTAGCTCCTGGGAGGTAAGTTCTGAATCCATGGAGTGTTCTGGCCAATAAGGCTATCTTTGTATACCTGACACTTTGGGCATTACCAGATAGTTTATACAAATAATATGATTTATACTGAACACCTATTTTTATTTGTCGAGGGTCCTGGGCCATGCTGTATCAGTTTGACTACTAGGTAATAAGCTGTAAACATGAAAATACCAAACTGTTGAGTTTTGTAAGTTCTTCTATCGAATCATCAGACATGAGGGTGGTCTTGGGGAACACTGACAAAACCATCAACCAACAGGATCATATACCAAGAGATCCTTAGCATAAATATCCGTGGTATAGCCTGATCTATAATATAAACATCAATGACTTTAAAAGAAGTGAAATTATACAGGGTGTGTTCTATGACCACAACAAAATTAAAATAGAAATCAAGAAGAATAACATAAAATCTCCAAACATTGACCCATTTCTCAATAACTCATGGGTCAAAGAGGGAGTCTCAGGGAATTTAAAAAAAACATTGAATGAGCCGGACTCGGTGTCTCAGCCTATAATCCCGCACCTTGGGAGGCTGAGGTGAGTGGATTGCCTTAGCCCGCGGGCTTGAGACCCGCCTGGGCAACTTGGTGAGACCTCATCTCTACAATAAATCAAAAAATTATCCGGGTGTGGTAGCATGTGCCTGTAGTTCCAGCTACTTGGAAGGTTGAGGTGGAAGGATCACCGGAGCCCAGCAGGTCGAGGCTGCGGTGGCCGGGAGCAGCCACTGCACTGCAGTCTGGGCAACAGAGTGAGACTCCAACTCAAAAAAAACCCCCCAAAACATTGAATGGAATTAAAATGAAAATACAACATATGAAAAGTTGTGGGACACAGCTAAAGCAGCACTGAGAAGGAAATTAACAACACTAAATGGTCACTAGGAAAAAGAAAGTCTAAAATAGAAAACCTAAGCTTCCACCCCAAAAAGTTTGAAAAAGAAATGCAAACCCACAGCAAGCAAAATAAATAAAGGAAAAAAAAAAAAAGCAGAAGTCAGTGAAACTAAAAAATAGTGTGTATCAAATAGAAATCTGGTTTTAAAAAGATCATTAAGGTTTGAGACACTTCTAGCAAGGAGGACCAAAAAAAAAAGAAGAAAGAAAGAAGACTAACACATTACCAATATTAGACTATTAGGAATGAAACAGATTACTACCATAGGCCCTGATCATGTCAAAAGGAAAACAAGGGAATATCTTGACAAACTCTACACATATACATTTTGACAAGATGAGAGGAACCAATACTTCAAAAAACACAAACTACCCATATAAAACTGATTAATTGAATAGCCTCATGACAATTAAGGTGTTTAATTCATAATTTTAAAATGCCTCCTTCAAAAAAAAACCAAAACAGCTCTCCAGGCCCAAATGGTTTTCATTAGAGAATTCTATTAAACATTTAAGAAACTGACACTAATTCTATAAAATTTATTCTATTAAATAGAAGGAGAGGAACATTTCTCATTCATTTAAAACAATTTATAATACCCTGATGCCAAAAACCAGGAAAAGATAGGACAAAAAAAAAAAAACTACAAACCAATATCCTTCATGAATATAGATACAAGATCCTTAACAAAATATTAACAAGTAGAATTCAGAATATATAAAAAGAATTATACACCAAAGCTAAGTAATGTTTAGATGGCAAGGTTAGTTCAATACCTGAAAATATAATCAGCTTTATTAAAAGACTACAGAATAAAATAATATGGATCAAATCAACCAATACAGAAAAAGCATTTGACAAAATTCAACATTCATTTATGATAAAAAAAAATTATGATAAAAATAGAGAATAGAGGATATAGTGTGTCTCCCCTGAAATTCATATGTTGAGGTCCTAACTTCCCCCCCAGTACCTCAGAATGTGACTTTATTTAGAGATGGAATCTTTAAAGAGATTAATTAAATTAAAATAGAGTCATTAGGGAAAGCCAATATAACAGGTGTCCTTTATCAGAAAAGAAGAATAAGACACACAGTCAGAGAGACACCAGACACACATGCACAGGAAAAAAAAAACATGCGAGAACACAAGACAAAGTGGCCACCTGCAACCTAAGAAGAAGGGATGAAGAAACTAAACCTGACAACACCTTGATCTTGGGCTTTTAGCCTCTAGAGGTGTGAGAAAATAAATTTCTGTTGTTTAAGCCATCTAATTTATGATATTTTATTATGTCAATTCTAGCAAACTAATACAGATGGCAACTTCCTCAATCTGATAAAGAATACCTATGAAAATCATATGGCAAAGACTGTTTTTCCTCTAAAATTGGAAACAAGACAAGGATATCTGTTCTCATCACTCTTAATTCAATATAGTCTTCGAGTTCTACTCAGGGCAATAAGGCAAAAAGGAAATAAAAAGCACACGCATTATAAAGGAGGATATAAACTATTTCTATTTGTAACAAATCTCAAGAAATCTACACAAATCTCCTCCTAGAACTTACTTTAGCAAGGTGGCAGAATAAAGGATAAATATTAAAAAATCAAATGTATATTTATAAAATAGCAGTGAATATGTGGACTTAAAATTTAAAAATATAATATCATTTACACTTGCTTAAAAATTGAAAACTAAAAAATGCTGATGAAATAATTAATGAGGATCTAAATAAGATAAATAAGACACACTGTGTTCATGGACTAGAAGTTTCAACATAGTAAAGTTGTCTACTCTGCAAATTGATATGTATGTTTAATATAATTCCTATCAAAATCTCAACAAGATTTTAAATTTATACAATATTATTCTAAAATTTATGTAAAAAAGCAAAGAATGCTGAATAGCTAAAACAATTTTGAAAAAGAAGAATGAAGTGGGAGGAATCAGTCTGTATAATTTGAAGACTCACTATATAGCAAAGGTAATCTAGACTATGTGGTATTGGTGGAAGGACAGATGTATCAATCAATGGAACAAAATAGAGACCCCAGAAATAGACCCACACAGATATACCCAAGTAGTTTTTGACAAAGGTGCAAAAGCAATTCAATGGAGAAAGGAGAGTCTTTTCAACCCAATTGTCCTAGAGCAGCTGGACATCCATAGGTAAACAATAGAACCTCACCCTAAGCCTCACACCACACACAAGACACTCAAATGTCAAATACGACTATACAATCTTTTAGAAAAAAGTATAGGAAAACATCTTTGGGATCTACAACTAGGTCTAGAGTTCTTAGACTTGACACCAAAAGCACAAGTTCTTAGACTTGACACCAAAAGTCATAAAAGGAAAGTTGATAAATTTGACCTCATTGCAATTAAAAACACTTGCTTACTGAAAGAGAAGACGGAAAGATAAGGTACAGACTGGGAGAAAATATTTGCAAATCAGGTATTTGACAAAAAACTAGAATCTCAAAGGTCCTAACTGTAAAATACTAGAAACTATCCTGGTTATCTGTTGTAAAGATAGAGAAAACGGGCAAAGACAAACAGATATTTCAACAAAAATTTCTTCATATGAATGAAGGTATGTTCAACATCATTAGCCATGATGGGAAATACAAATGAAAAAAACCAGATATTAGTACAAACCTATCAAAATGGCTAAAATAAAAATCAGTGACAACACCAAATGCTGGCGAGAATGCAGAGAAACTGGATCACTCATACATTGCTGGTAGGAATGCAAAAATCGTAGTCACTCTGAAAAACAGCCCAGCAGTTTTGAGAGAAACACAAACTACTATACAACCTAGCAATTCCACTCTGGGCATTTATTCCAGAGAAATGAAAACTTTTGTTCACACAAAAACCTATATACAAATGTTCATAGCAGCTTTAATCATGGTTGCCAAAAATGGGAAGCAATTCAGATGTTATTGAATAGGTGAATGGTTAAATTTTGGTTCATTTAAACCATGAAAAACTACTCAGCAACAGAAAGGAATAAATATTGATGTACCAAATAACTTGGATTAACCTCCAGAGAATTATGCTGAGTTTAAAATCAATTCCAAAAGTTATATACTATATATGATTCCATTTATATACATTATTGAAATGACAAAATGCTAGAAATGAAGGACAGATTAAGTGATCACCGGGGTTGAGGACAGGGTGGTGAGGGAGGTGGAGCAGGAGGGAAGTAGGTTTTGCTATGAAAGGGCAACACAGGGAACTTTGTGGTGATGGAAATGCTTTGTATCCTGACTATTTTAATGTCAAATCCTGATATTACCAATGGAAGAAATTGATAAAGGGTACATGGGATTTCTCTGTTATTTCTTACAAATGCACACATTTTTACAATTATCTTAAAATTAAAAGTTTAATTAAAAAAGAAATAAAAGTGAACCTATAAATCATACTACTTAGTTTTTTTGTTTTTTTGTTTTTGTGGTTATACAATTTTATTTCTGTAAAATAATTCAGATGTTAAACACACATACAACACCACATGTATATGTATCTGCATATACATATGTGTATATATACAACTCAGTCCTGAGTTTCATACTAAACATAAGAATTTTAAAACCAGTTATTAAGAAACACAGTAACACGTGGAAGTTTAATATATGTTTTTCAATGTTTTAAGTGATATAGTATATTTTTAAAAATCTGAGCATATACAGTTTAAATTGCCAATCTCAGCTTATACTTAAAAAACATTAAAGTAAAATAACATCAGGTTTTTCTCTATCTAGAGAGATAGACTGTGTTCTGGTAAAATTATGGACTATGAATTCATTTATTTTGAGTTGGAGTCTCTCTGTCAACCAGGCTGGAGTACAAAGGCATATACACAGCCACTACAGCCACTACAGTGTACATATAGTACACACAGTCACTACAGCCTCAGCCTGTTAAGTTCAGGTGATCCTTCCACCTGAACATCTAAATAGCTAGAAATACAGGCATGTACCACCATGCTTGGCTAATTTATTGTACAGATGAGGTCTGGCCAATTGCCCAGGCTGTTTCAAAATCCTGGGCTCAGGCAATGCTCATGCCTCTGCCTCCCAACGTGCTAGGATTACTGCATAAGGCTTGAGCCTGACTTGGAGTATGAATTTCTACAGAATCACATTTGAAACCTCCCTAGGTAAGGAAATCATAGAGCAGAAAACAAAACATCTGTTCATAGTGTTCTTGGAATTTCAGAGTCCAATGACAAAGTCATCACTACTCTCACATATTTCCAACATGATGCAAAAAGAAAACCTAAAAAATAGTTTGTAAATAAATGAGCAGATATTTTCATGTGTCCCTAAAGCAACAGAAAAGCAGTATGATCAAGCAGTCCCTTATGAACCATTAAGAGAGCTGTGATTTTCACTGTAAACTTGAAGGAAAATCACCAAAGGAAAACAAGAGTTTCTGGAGAATTTCAGCACATGGAACAATAGATGTCCCTTTGTGACATCAAGAGAAAAAATCCCAGGCTCCTCAGGAACTATTTTCATAGGAGCAGACCACATTGCAAACCTCATTTCAAGCTCTGATCCCACCTTGTCCTGTGTCATCATCTTCATTCACTCCTACCTAACTGGGGGTCTGGCTAATGTGCTGTGTCTATAGGGCTCCTTACTTTGCTCCAGACAGTTGGGTCAAATTTGGCTTAGAGACAGCAAGACCCAGAAACAACAGAAGACTGTGGTTCTCTAACATCACCTTCTTGTACAAAATTTGTTGAGCAAAGTCTAGGCATTCCCACTCTTCTGGAGAGAAATCTATGGCCACATCTCTGAATGTCAATAGCCCCTGGGAACCAGCCATTTTTGCCTTTTACTCCTCATCCCTCTTCGGCATTTCTTTTCGGGTGAGATTATCTGGACAAGTCACATCAGTTCTCGGCTTATGGTTGTCCCAGCGTCTTCCCTACGAACTCTCTGAACCTGCACGTCACAGGGTGTAAAAGGCAAAAGCAAAGACAGGCGGTTCTCTCTGAGATGATCTAGCACTTACGTGGGTGCAGGATAAAAAAACCATAGTACTTAGTTTTTGACCACCTGTTTGTATGGCCAGGCTCTATTTAAGGTAATCTCATGAATATTAATTCTTATTTAATTTTCATGAACTCTTAAAGACTATGCCGATTTCCCAGATGCTCTTTTATGAAACACTAATTCTTTGTGACATTAATAGTCTTTTTTGAGAGTTGTTATGTTAGAGGAGTTCCCTAGTCAAGTAGGTTTGAAAAAGTTAAAAACAAATTTCTTTTTACTGTAGGATTTTTTCAAGGTTTAATATACTAATGAACACTATGCATTCAAAAGGAAGTAATCATACACAGCTTTCTTTAATTTTCTCTAATGTCTTTAATTTTGGAACTTTTGTTTTCACGTAATGACTATTAACAACTTGTCTGAAGAATTGGTATTCCTTATCATATAACATAATAAATGCTGGGTTATAGTTTTCTATCAACATCCCTGTGGAAGTGAAGTTTTATGTTATTTCAATTTAGACTACAGATTTACTGTTACAAGCCAAAATATATTTCAGTCATAGTGTAGATGATTCAAGCTACTTACCATGTAACAATATAAATAGACCGAAGTACTAATGTGAAGACCAACATTCCATACATGACCTAAATAGAAAAGGAAAATAAGTTAGTACAATCATTATTTTTTGGCAAAAGAAGTATATTTTGCTTACCAAAATAGCCCTCCCAATTAAATGTAAACATTTATTATCTTTCATTACATTTTAAATAACAGATTTTTAAAAAAAGTGTTAATTATATAATTAAGTCATGCTAACCTGAGGAAAAATTAAGAACCTGTCTATAAATAAACATTATCAAAAATCGACATCAATTTTAATTCTAAATGGAGCCATGAAATTTTAATATTTGCTGAAATGGGAACAAATGCTATAATTTTGCCTCATACTCCCTAGTTCCTTTCAGCAAATACAGGAAGTACGCTTCCCATTTTAAAACAGTATAAACCTGAACTCTTTTTTTTTTTTTTGGAGTTGGGCTCTCACTCTGTCACCCAGGCTGCAGTACACTGGCACAATCATGGCTTACTACAGCCTCAATTTCCTGGGTTCAGATGATCCTTCTGCCTCAGCCTGCAGAATAGCTGGGACTACAGGCAGGTGCCACCGGTGAATTTTTTGATTTTTTTTTTTGAGTCAGAGTCTCCCTCTGTTGTCCAGGCTGGAGTACAGTGGCATCAATCGTGGCTGGGCTCAGGTGATCCTTCCTCCTCAGCCTTCCAAGTAGCTGGATCTACAGGCATGCACCACCACACCTGGCTAATTTTTGGATTTACTGTATAGACTAGGTCTTGCCAAGTTGCCCAGGCTGGTCTCAAACTCCTTGGCTCAGGCAGTCCTCTCACCTTGGCCTCCCAAAGTGCTGGGATTTCAGGTCTGAGCCACTGCGCCCAATCAAATTTTCTTTTTTTGTAGAGATGAGGTCTCACCATGTTGCCCAGGTTGGTCTCACACTCCTGGGCTTAAGCAGACATCCTGCCCAGGCCTCCCAAAGTGCTCGGACTATCGGCCTGACCCAAAGTGCTGGAACTACCGGCCTGAGCCACTGCACCCAGTCAATAATTTTAAACCCGAAATCTTGTAAAATCTTCTCCTAAATGTCTCTGCATTCATATGCATCCTCCTCCTGCATTTTTTCTCTCATTCTAGTCTCCAAAGAAAGAGGTGCTCACTTCCTGACTAAAGTTAATCTATTCTCCTGTGTTCTTTATTCCTTATGCTCCCAATCTTTCTAGTGTTGGCCCTTTCTCTTCTGTATCAAGCATTGCATGGGTTTTACTACCTGGAAAACTGAACCAGTGAAATAATATTTTTTAAAGTGGGAAATATTAAATACAAAAATTTGCATAGAATCCACATGTACAGTTTAACAAATATTTACAAAGTCAATATTTGGGAAAGCATCACCCAGGTCAAGAAATGGATTCCTATTAGCTGCTTATGTCTTCCCAGTCCAACTCTCTCCCTTCCTGTTTAGAGGAAGCCACTCTCCTGACTTTTATAAGAAACATTTCTTCTTTTCTTCATATAGTTACTAACTTAAACTGTTCACTGAAATATGCATTTTTAAATAATACTAACATTGTTTTTGGATTACAATAGAATTTTGATTAAATTGAATTTTAAAATATAGCAATAGTATTATATGCAATTATGATTGTCTTGTCTTTTATGATTTAGTTGTGCTGTCATATATGAGGGAAGACCTCCAAAAACCTGGTATTTATAAAAAATTGTGTATTTATTCTTACATGCTTAAACTTGTCACCTTCACAGTACTCTCTGTCTGATGCAATACACCTACCGAGATGTTTTTTCCACTGCTCTAAACAGTTTTGAACTCATCAATTTTGATGTCTTTTTGCGCTTCTGCCATTTTTTTGTTTTACCTCTTCCACATTGGCAACACATTTCCTTTTGAGGACATTTTTCATCCAGGGAAACCAAAAAAAGTCACATGGGGTGAGATTGGGTGAATAGGGAAGGTGGGGCATGGGGTCATTTCGTTTTTGGTCAAAAACTGCTGAACACTTACTGCAGTGTGGGCAGGAGTGTTGTCATGGTGGAAGAACCAGTTTGCCACAACTCGGATGTTTCTTCCACCAATCATGATGCAACCTTCCTAAAACTTCCAGACAAAAATGTTGGTTGACCACCTGATCCAGAGGAACAAATTCCAAGTGTAGTATAAGGGGCCTGCCCTCCAAAAGATAATTCCATTTTGGGGGGGGGGATCCCCCTCATATAGCCATGGTTCATTCACTTTTAATGCTATAAACTACTTAATTGAATGAAAGTACTACAATTTATTTACTGTTCTTTTGTTGATTAACATTTTTGAGTTGTTTCCAGTTTTCATTGTTATAAACATTCTTATTCATATGTTATAACACACATGTATATAAGTTTCTCTAGGGTATGCACTTAGAAACACAATTGCTGGGTCAGAGAGTATATTTATTATCAAAATGACTAAAAAAGCCAAACTATTTTATAAAGTGGTTATACAATTTATACACCAACCAATGTGCATGAGTGTTTCTTTTGCTCTACATATTCATCATCACATGATATAGTTAGACTTTTAAATTTTTGCTGACTGATGTGGTTTTTAATATGTATTTCCCGGATTACATGTTGTATGTTAGATGTTTATTGGCCATTTGACATCCTATGTTATGAAGTATCCATTCAGATCTGTTTTCTATTCAGTTGTCTGTAATTTTCTTACCTTTTTAACTTCATTTTTTATTATAAATGAAAACATACAGTATATATTTATATCAAGCTTTTTACTCAAATATGCATATTTTACATATCTAGTCTATTGTTGTCGATATTAAGGTCTAATGTTTAGCTACATATAATAATCCTTGTTATAAACATCTTAATGTAAATTTTTGGTGTACATATTCAGAGATTCCCACTGGACCTATGGCTAGGAGTCAAATAGCTGGATCATAGAATTCACATAAGTCCAGTTTCAGTAGTTCATGCAAACTGTTTTACAAAGTGGTTTTATCAATCTATGCTTCCATCAGCAGTATATGAGGATTGCTCAATATCCTTGCTAGCTGGCACTTGGTAAAGTTTATTTATTTATTTTTTGAAGTTGGAACCTCACTCCGTTGCCCAGGCTGGAGTACAATAGCACGCTCATGGCCACCCCAGCATCAACCCCCTGGGCTCAGGTGATCCTTCCGCCTCAGCCTTCCAAGTAACCCGAACTACAGGCGCGCACTGCCACACCCGGCTAATTTTTTGATTTATTGTAGAAATGAAGTCTTGCCAGGTTGCCCAGGCTGGTGTGGACTCTGTGGGCTCAGGCAATCCCTTTACCTCGGCCTCCCAAAGTGCTGGAATTACAGGTTTGAGCCGCTGCGCCTGGCCAAGTTTCATTTTTTTTGAGTTGGAGTCTCACTGTCACCCAGACTGGAGTGCAGTGGCTGCTCCCAGCCACCACAGCCTCAACCTGCTGGGCTCCGGTGATCCTCCCGCCTCAGCCTTTTAAGTAGCTGGAACTACAGGCACACACTACGCCCGGCTAATATTTGATTTATTGTAGAGATGAGGTCTCGCCAAGCTGTCCAGGCGGGTCTTGAACCAGCGGGCTCAGGCAATCCACTCACCTCAGTCTCCCAAAGGTGCGGGATTACAGGCTGAGCCACCGAGACCGGCTTCATTTTTTAATTGTTTAAATTTTAGTCATTCTTTTGGGTACAAAGTGGTATTTCATTGCATTTTTAGTTTTCATTTTCCTGATCACTAATGAAATTAAGCACCTTTTTATATGTTTGCTGGCCATTTAGATACACTCTTGTGAAATATCTCTTAAAGTATCTTGTCTGTTTACTATTGGGTCTTCCATTTTATATTTCTAGGAAGTCTTTATACATACCAGCACTTGCTTGATTATATGTTGTGACTATCTCTATAGAATATGCTTTCACTCTTACTGGTGTTTTTTTTATGAACTCAGCTTCTTAAGATAAATGATTAGTGCTGTCTGTGTCTTGTAATAATGACATAGCTATCCATTTATTCTGGTATTTTAAAATGTCTCTAAATATGTTTTGTGATTTCTTTCATATCCAGATCTTTATACATTTGTTAGATTTAGTCCCAGGTACTTCATATTTTTGGGTGATATTGTAGGTGACATTAAAGAGATACTTTAGAAATGTCATTTTATGCTTGTTCTAAATAAATATAACTGCTTGTATACTGTTTTTATATCATGTGGCTTTACTTTTTAAAAACTCTTCCAATAACTTATCTGCAGATTCTTCAGATTGGCAACATACACAATTGTGAATACAGTTTTGCTTCATCCTTTATAATTCAATAATCTTTACTTTTTTTTTGTCTGAGTAGGCCAGCACCTCCAGAAATAGAACCATAATAACAGACATTGTTATCTCATGCCTAATCTAAAATGGGAAGCTATCAATGGTTCATCTAAAGTGTAATACTTGCTATAGGCTTTTAATGTTTTAAAATAAATTTTATCAGATAAAGAAGTCCCCTTCTATTTCTAGTTTGCCAAGAGATTTTTAAAAAATCACGAAGACATACTTTATCAAATACTTTTTCTACATTTTTAATTTTTTTATTTTTTTGAGTTGGAGTCTCACTCTGACACCCAGACTGGAGTGCAGTGGCCACGCCCGGCCACTGCAGCCTCGACCTGCTGGGTTCCGGCGATCCTCCTGCCTCAGCCTTCC
The DNA here is from genome assembly GCF_000164805.1 of Carlito syrichta. Taxonomy (NCBI): domain Eukaryota; kingdom Metazoa; phylum Chordata; class Mammalia; order Primates; family Tarsiidae; genus Carlito; species Carlito syrichta. Next base: position 346,803 of record NW_007251435.1, on the reverse strand, counting down.
AAGTAGCCAGAATTACAGGCATGTGCTACCATGCCCGGCTGATTTTTTGATTTACTGTAGAGATGAGGTCTCGCTGCCCAGGCGGGTCTTGAACCCACGGGCTCAGGCAATCCACTCACCTCAGCCTCCCAGAGGCGCGGGATTACAGGGCTTTTTTCTATATTTTAAAAAATAATTAAATAATTTATGTCCTTTAATCTTTTAATAAGTTTTTCTAATATTGGCTGATAGCCTAAACAACTTTATATCCCTATGACATATTAAACTTAATCATGACATTTTACACTACTTTTTGTAGATCTGGTTTTGCATATTTTGCTCAGGACTTCTGCCTGTAATTTTACCTCTTTCACAACTGTCTTTGTTGGAGTAAAGGTTTTGCTAGCCTCATGCATATCTTGGAGACCATCCCCGCTTTCTGTTCTTCTCACTATGAGTTTGTATAAAACTGGAATTATTTCTTCCTTTAATGTGTGATAGAACATTCTAGTGTAGTTGTATTTGTGGGAAGATTTCTCACTACTGTTTCCATTGCTTTTAATGATTATAGGACAATTCCTATAGGTTTTCTAGTCCTTAAGTTTCTATAAGCAACCATTTTTTTCATACTTACCTTCTGTCAGACATATCTGACTTCACTTATTTATTTAATTTTTTAATTTCAATAGCTTTGGGGATACAAATAGTTTTGGTCTGGGTTTTATGCGTATCCACCCCCCCACCTGTGCACACTCTCCAAGATAGGCGATTTTTTTGTCCCTCCACCTCCTGAGTCTCCAGTGTACTGGCGACTATGTCTTTGCATATCCTTAGCTTGGTTCCCATTTCTAAGTGAGAACACGTGGTATTTTGTTTTCTGTTCTTGATTAGTTCACTTAGGATGATGTTCTTCTATTCCATCCAAGTTGCTGTAAAATACATTATTTCTTTTAGATAGCTGAATAGTATTCCACTTTCATTATCCAGTGATCAGTTGATGTTTAGATTGATTCCACCTCTTTGCAATTGTGGATTGTGCTGCAATGAACATGCAGGTGCAGGTGTCTTTTTTATATAATGATCTCTGTTCCTTTGGGTAGATATCTAGTAGTGGGATTGCTGGATCATACGGTAGTTCTACTTCTAGTTGTTTGAGAAATTTTCATACCACTTTCCATAGAAGTTGTGCTAATTTACACTCCCATCAATAGTGCATAAGTATTCCCTTTTCTCTGCATCAGTGCCAGCATCTATTGTTTTTTGAGTTGTTAATAATGGCCACTGTGGTGGAATGTGGTATCTCATTGCAGTTTAATTTGCATTTCCCTGATGATAAGTGATGTTGAGCATTTTTTTTCATGTTTTTTGGCCATGTGTATATCTTCTTTTGAGATATCTGTCCATATTGTTTGCCCACTTTTTAATGGGGTTATTTGCTTTTTTCTTGCTGATTTGAGTTCTTTGCAGATCCTGGATATTAGTCCTTAGTCAGATGTATACTTTGCGAATATCTTCTTCTATTCTGTAGGTTGCCTATTTGCTCTGTTGATTATTTCTTTTGTTGCGTAGAAGTTTTTCAGTTTAATTAAGTCTTACTTGTTTATTTTTTATTTTGTTGCATTTGCTTTTGGGGTTTTAGCCATAGTGTCCAGAAGAGTTTTTCCTAGGTTTTCTTCTAGGACTTCTATGGTTTCAGGTCTGATATTTAAGTCTTTAATCCACTTTGAATTATTTTTCTTTTTTTTTTCTTTTTGAGACAGTGTCTCAGTCTGTTGCCCAGGCTGGAATGCAGGGAAGGTTCATGGTCACTGCAACCTTGACCTGCTGGGCTCAGGTGATCCTTCTCTGTCAGTCTTCCAAGTACCTGGTGCCATACGTATGTGCCACCATGCCCAGCTAATTTTTTTTTTTAAATGTAGAGACATGGTCTTGCCAAGTTGTCCAGGCTGGTCTTGAACCCTTGGGTTCAGGTGATCCTCTTGCCTCCACCTCCCAAAGAGCTGGGATTAGATGCCTGAGCCACTGTGCACAGCTGGGTAGATTTCTTTTTTTTTTTTTTTTTTTGAGTTGGAGTCTCACTCTGTCACCTAGACTGGAGTGCAGTGGCCTCTCCCAGCCACCGCAGCCTTGATCTGCTGGGCTCCGGTGATCCTTCCGCCTCAGCCTTCCAAGTAGTTGGAACTACAGACACGTGCCACCATGCCCAGCTAATTTTTGCTTTATTGTAGAGATGAGGTCTTGCCAAGTTGCCCACGTGGGTCATGAAGGTAGATTTATTTCTGATCCATTGTTCCACTGGCCTATATGGAACTAGTCTGCATTGATTTGTCCTCATGCCAGTACCATAGTGCTTTAATTACTTTCGCATGGCATATATTTTGAAATCAGGAAGTATGATGCCTCCAGCTTTGTTCTCCACAAGATTGGCTTGGTTATTTATGCCCTTTTGTGGTTCCATATGAATGTTAAAAATTTTTTTTCCTATTTCTGTAAAAATGTCTTTGGAATTTTTATTGGGATTGCATTGAATCTATGGCTTATTTTGGGAAGGACATTTCAACAATATTAAGTCTTCCAATCCACTAACACAGAAAGTCTATTTGTTCGTATATTGTTTAATTTATTCCACCAATGTTTTATAGCTTTTCATATATACATCTTTTTCCTCCTTAGTTAAGTGTATTCCTACTTAATTCTTTTTGAAATTGTTTTCCTAATTTCCTTTTTAGATAGCTTGTTGTTAGTGTATAGAAATGCAATTGATTTTTGTATGCTGATTTGGTATCCACCAGCTTTACATAGTTGATTTATTAGTTCTAAGGATTATTTTGTGATCTTTAGAATTTTCACATATTAGATCATATCGCCTGCAAACAAAAACAATTTTACTTCTTCCTTTCTAATATGGATGCCTTTTATTTTTTTTCTTCCTTAACTGCTCTATCTAGGACTTCTAGGATTATGTTGAATAGAAGTGGTGAGAATGGACATATTTGCCTTGTTCATGATCTTAGAAAAATAGCTGTTATTTCTAACCATTGAGTGTGATGTTAGCTGTGGGTTTTTTATATATGGTATTTATTATTTTGAAGTGATTTCCTTCTATCTAGTTTTTGAGTGTTTTTATCATGAAAGGGTATTGAATTTTATCAAGTACTTTTTCTGCATATGAGCACTTTTTCTACATTTAAGATTTTAATCCTTTATTCTATTAATGTGATGTATTATATTGATTTTCATATGCTGAACTATCCTTGCATCTCAGATAAATCACAGTTGATCATGATGCATGATAATTTTTATGTATTGTTTAATTTGCTGGTACTTTGTTGAAGATTTTTGCATGTATGTTCATCAGGGTATTCGCCTGTAATTTTATTTTCTTATAGTATCTTCATCTACTTTTGGTATTAATTTTGGTCTTAAAAATTAGTCTGAAAGTGTTCCTTCCTCTTCAATTTTCTGGAATCATTTGAGAATGATTGGCATTAATTATTGAAATGTCTCACAGAATTTCCCATTGAAGTCATCTGTTCCTGGGCTTTTCTTTATAGAAAGGTTTTTGACTACTGTTCTCATTACTAGTTACAGGTCTCTTCTGACAGGTTGCATGTTTCTAGAAATTTGTCCATATTTTCTAGGCTATCCACTTTGTTGGCATTTAATTGTTCATAGTAGGCTCTTATAGTCATTTTTATTTCTGTAGCATCAGTTGCAATGTCTATTCCTTTATTTCTGATAGTATTTGAATCTTTTTTTCTTAGTCTACCTAAGGGTTAGTCAATTTTATCTTTTCAACACATGAACTCTTAGTTTCATAGATTGTTTTCTATTTATTTCTTCTCTAATCTCTGTTATTTCTTTCTTTCTGTCAAATTTGGACTTCATTTGTTCTTCTGTTTCTAGTTCTTTTAGATGTACTGTTGGTTGTTTGAGTTCTTTCTTTGTTAATGGAGGCTTCTGTTGCTATGATCTTCCTTCTTAGTACTTTCTCTGCTGTACCCTGTAAATTTTAGCATGCTGTGTTTTTGTTTTCATTTTCATTTGTCTCAGGTATTTTCTGTTTTTGCTTTTATTTATGTACATATTTTTTAGAGACAAGGTCTCAGTCCATTGCCCATGTTGGAGTGCATTGGGGATCACAGTTCACTGCAGCCTCAGCCTCCTGAGTAGCTAGGGTTACAGCATGCACCACCATGCCCAGCTAATTTTTTTTGTTTTTTATAAGATGGGATCTCACTATGTTGCCCACACTGGGCTTGAACTCCTGATCCCAAGTGATCCTCTCACATTGCAAAAAGTATTGGGATTGTGGGTGTGAGCCATAGAGCTCAACCCTGTCTCAGGTATTTTCTAATTTAATTTTTTTCTTTTTGAATTTTTTATTTGACTCAGTGGTGGTTTGAGAATATGTTGTTTAATTTCCATATGCTTGTGAATTTTCCAATAGCAGAATTTTTTTTTCCAATAACAGAATTTTTCTTCTGTTAATGATTTTTAGTTCATTCCACTGTATTTGGAAAAGTTATTTGGTATGATTTCAATCTTTAAAAAATTTTTAAGACACGTTGTGACCTACTATGTGATCTATCCTGGAGAAAGATCTGTGCATGCTTGAGAAAAATGTTAAATATGCTGCTATTTAATAAAATATCCTATATATGTCTGTTAAGTCTGCTTGGTCTACAGAGCTGTTCAAGTTCTTAGTTTCCTTAATAATTTTTTTGTTTGGCTATCCTGCCCATTACTGAACATGGGATTGAAGTCTCCTACTACTGTATTGTATTGTATTGTTGTCTGACTCTCTTTTCATTTCTTGCTTTATATATTAGGTGCTCTGATGCTGAGTGCATATATATTTACAATTATTATATCATCCTGGTGAATTGACTCTTTTATCATTATATAATATCCTTCTTTGTCTTTTGGGATACTTTTTGACTTCATGTCTATTTTGTTTGTATAAGTACCCTGTTCTCTTTTGATTACCATTTGCATGGAATATCCTTTTCTATTCCTTCGCTTTCATTCTATGTAGGTCCTTGAATCTAAAATGGGTTTCCTATAGACAGCATATAATTGGGTTTGTTTTTTTATCTGATCACTCTATGGCTTCTGATTGGGAGTTTAGTCCTTTTACATTTAAAGTGATTATTGAAAGATTTATTATTGCCATTTTAAAAATTACTTTCTGTTTGTCTTGTAGTTCTTCTGTCTTTCTTTTCCTCTCTTCCTCTGTATTTTTTGACATTTTGTATTAATTTGCAGGTTTTTTTCTCTTTTTCTTTTGTGTAACATTTCTGTAGGTTTTTCTTTCTTGTTACTACGGGGTTAAATAAAATATCTTATAGTTATAACAGTTTGTCTTAAGCTGATAACAACATAAGTTCAACTGCATACAAAATATCTACCCTTTAACTTCTCCCATTCCCACCACTATATGATATTGTTGTCATGATTTACATGTATTCATGTTGTGTCTTTTGACATATATTTTAGTTATAGTTATTTTAAATATTTTATCTTTTAACTTTACTTTAGAATTAAAGGTGATTTACCCACCATCATTACAGTAATACAGTATTCGGTATTTTTAAAAATATAATTACCCCTACCAATGAGTTTCACACTTTCTTATCTTTTGTGTTGCTGTTTAGTGATCTCTCATTTCAACTTTAAAAATTTCTCTTAGCAGTTTTTTGTAAGGCAGGTCTAATGGTGATGAATTCCCTTAACTTTTGTCTGTCTGGAAGTCTTTATCTTTCCTTAATGTTTTTTTTTTTTTTTTTTTTTGAGTTGGGGTCTCACTGTGTTACCCAGGTTGGAGTGCAGTGGCACAATCATGGCTCATGTAGACTTGACCTCCTAGGCTCAAATGATCTTCCCACTTCAAACCACATCAGGCTAATTTTTAAATTTTTCTTTAGAAATGAGGTCTCACTATATTGCCTACGAGGTCTCAAACTCCTAAGCTCAAACGATCTTCCTGCCTTGGTCAATGTCTGGGATTATAGGTGTGAGCCACTATACCTAGCTTTTCTATAATTTTTGAAGAGGAGTTTTGCTGCATGTAGTATTCTTAGTTGGCATTTCCTCCCTCCCACCCCCATTCAGCACTTTGATTATGTCATCCCACTTCTTTCTTGCCTGCAAGGTTTCATTTGGAAAATCCATTGATAGTTTTATGAAGTTTCCCTTAAATATGACAAGTGCCTTTCTCTTGTTGTTTTCAAAATTCTCTTTGTCTTTGACTTTTGATGATTTGATTGTAATATGTCTTGGCATGAGTTTTTTTTGGGGTTCATCTTATTTGTTATGCTTTAGGTCTGGATCTTGGTTTATGTTTCCTTCTCTAGCATTTGGAAGTTTTTAGCCATGATTTCTTTGAATAAACTTTTGGGTTCTTTCTCTTTTCTCCTTCTATGACTCCCATAATGCATACATTGTTGACTTGATGATATCCCATAATTTCCTTAAGCTTTCTTCACTCTTTTTCATTCTTTTTACTCCTCTGACTGAATTATTTCCTGTGACCCGCTGAGTGCTGTTCTGTTCTTCAGCCTTACTGGTTTGCTGTTCACCACTCTAGTGAATTTTTTAGTTCAGCTATTGTCTTCTTCAGCTCCAGGATTTCTATTTGGTATTTTAAAATATCTAAGCCGGGCTAGGTGGCTCAACCAGTAATCTCACACTTTGGGAGGCTGAGGTGAGTGGATTGCCTGAGCCCATGGGTTTGAGACCCGCCTGGGCAACTTGACGAGACCTCATCTCTACAGTAAATCAAAAAAATTAGTCGGGCGTGGTAGCATGCGCTTGTAGTTCCAGCTACTTGGAAGGCTGAGCGGAAGGATCACCAGAGCCTAGCAGGTCGAGGCTGCGGTGGCCAGGAGTGTGCCACTGCACTCCAGTCTGGGTGACAGAGTGAGACTTCAACTAAA